>NW_027203127.1:0-106199 GCF_024711535.1 Dipodomys merriami
AACCTTAAACCTAACCCTAACCCTAACAATAACCCTAAACCTAACCCTAATGCTAACCCTCACCCTCACCCTAACCCTAAACCTCACCCTAACCCTAACACTCAATCTAACCGTAACCCTAAACCTAACACTAACCCTCACCCTCAACCTAACTGGAAATCTCAACCTAACCCTAAGCCTAACCCTAACCCTCTACCTAGCCCTCACCTAACACTAATCCTAACCCTAAACCTCACTCTGACCCTAAACCTAACCCTAACCCTATCTCTCACTATAACCGTAATCCTAACCCTAACCCTCACCCTACCCCTAAACCTAATCCTCAAGTTCACCCTAGCCCTCACCCTAACTGTAATCATAACTCTAACCCTGATACTAAACCCAACCCTCACCCTAAACCTAACTCCAACCCTCACGCTAACCCTGATCCTAACCCTAACCCTAAAGCTAACCATGAACCTCACCCTAACACTAAACCGAACCCTCACCCTCACCCTAACCCTTTGCCTTACCCTAACCCTCACTCTAAGCCTTAGCCTTGTTCTAACCCTCACGCTAATAATAACCCTATCACTAACCCTCACCCTAACCCTCACCCTAACCATCACCCTAACCCTAAACCTAACCCTAATCCTCACACTAAAGCTACCCCTCACCCTCACCCTAACCCTAGCTCTCATGCTAACCATCATCCTATCCCTAAAACTAACCATCCCCCTAACACTAACCCTAAACCTCACCCGCACACTAACCCTCTCCCTAACCATCACCCTCACCCTAAACATCACCTTAACCCTAACCTCACCATAATGATAAGCCTAACCCTCACCCTAACCCTACACACTCACCCTCACCCTCACCCTCCAGTTAAAACTAAACCTAAACCTAATCCTAACCGTAAATCTAGCCCTCACCCGAACCCTAAACCTAACCCTAAACCTCGCCCTAAACCTGACCCTCACACTCACCCTCAGCCTAACAGTAACCCTAACCCTAATCCTAACCCTCACACTCACCCTCACACTAACCCTAACCCTAACACTCACCCTAAACCTAATGCCAATCCTCTCCCTCACCCTCAGCCTAACCATAACCATAACCCTAATCCTAACCCTCACACTCACCCCTCTCCCTCAGCCTAACCCTCACCCTCAACCTAAACCTAATCCTAACCCAAAGCCAAACCCTCACCCTAACACTCACGATAACCCTAACACTCACCCTAACCCTTACCCTCACCCTAACCCTAAACCTAAATGTTACCCTAACCCTCACACTACACCTAACCCTCAATTGAACGCTAAACCTCACCATAACACTCACCCTAATCTTAAACCTAACTCTAACACTAAGCCGCACCCTTACCTTCACATTCACCCTAAAGCTAACCCTAACCCTCACTCTCACCCTAAACCTCACCCTAAGCCTTAAACTCACACAACCCTCAACCTAACCCTAAACCTCAAACTAAACCTAACCCTCACACTAACCCTAACCCTACCCCTCACCCTAACACTAACCCTAAACCTCAGCCTAACCTTAAACCTAACCCTCATCCTCACCCTAGAGCTCACACTAACCCTAAACCTAAGCCTCAGCCTCACCCTCACCCTAAACCCATCCCTCACCCTTACCTTAACCTAAAGCTCACCCTAAGCTAACCCTAACCCTCAAACTAACCCTAACCCTCACCATAACCCTAACCCTACTCCTCAGCCTAACCCTCATCCTAATCCTAAACCTAACCCAAACTCTCACCCTAACCCTAACACTAACACTCACCCTAAACCTAAGCCTAACCCTAACCTTAACCCTAACCCTCACCCTCACCTTCAACGTAACCCTTACCCTAAACCTAATCCTAACCCTAACCCTCACCCTCACCCTGTCTCTAAACTTAACCTTAACCCTAACTCTCACCCTCACTGTAACCCTAACCCTAAACCTATCCTTAAAGCTCACCTTAGCCCTAATCCTCACCCTAACCCTAAGCGAAACCCTCACCCTCACCTTAACCCTAACCCTAACCATAACCCTAACCCGCACCCTAAACCCAACCCTAATCCTAACCCTAACCCTCACCCTAATCCTAAACCTAACCCTAAACCTAACACTCACACTAAATCTAACCCTCACCCTCAGCCTAACATTAAGCCTAATCAAAACCCTAACCCTAACCCTCACACTCACCCTTACTCTAAACCTAAGCCTAACCCTAACACTAACCCTAACCCTCACACTCACCCTCATCCTCAACCTCACCGTCACCCTAACCCTAACCCTAATCCTAATGTTAACCCTCACCCTCAGCCTCAACCTAACCCTATGCCTTACCCTAACCCTCACCCTCACCCTAACCCTAACCCTAACCCTAATCCTAAACCTCACACTAACCCTAACCCTAAGCCTCACCCTCACCTCACCCTCACCGTAATGCTAACCCTAACCCTAAACCTAAACCTCACCATCACCCTCACCCTAACCCAAACCCGAACCCTCAACTGAACCCTCACCCGAACCCTCATCCTCACCACCACCCTCAACCTAAACCTAACCCTAATTTAACCGTAAACCTTACTCTCAACCTAACCCTCACGCTAACCCTTACTCTCACTCCAAACCTAAACCTAACCCTCATCCTAAACCTAACCCTAATCCTCACCCTAACCCTCACACTAAACCTAACACTCACCCTATTCCTAACCCTAACCCTCACCCAAACACTTAGCCTTACCCTAACCCTCACCCTAAGCCTTAGCCTTGCCCTAACCCTCACCCTAACACTAAACCTATCACTAAAGCTCAACCTAAACCTCACCCTAACCATCACCCTAACCCTCACACTCAGCCTAACCCTCACCCTATCCCTAACCCTAGCCCTCATCCTAACCCTCATCCTATCCCAAAACCTAACCCTCAACCTAACCCTAACCCTAAACCTCACCCGCAACCTAACCCTCACCTTAACCCTCACCCTCACCCTAAACATCGCCCTCAACTTCACCCTCACCCTAATCTTTAGCCTAATGCTCACCCACACCCTAGCCCTCACCCTCATCCTAACCCTAACCCTAACCCTCACCCCAACCATAACCCTCACCATCACCCTCAGCCTAACAGTATCCCTAACCCTAATCCTAAACCTCACACTCACTCTCACCCTAACCCTAAACCTAACACTCACCCTAACCCTAATGCTAACCATCACTCTCATAATCACCCTCAGCCTAACCCTAACAGTAACCCTAATCCTAACCCTCATCCTCACCACTCACCCTCAGCCTAACCCTCACCCTCACCCCTCACACTCAGCCTAACCCTCACCCTCAACCTAACCCTAACCCTAACCCTCACCCTAACACTCACGATAACTCTAACACTCACTCTCATCCTAATACTCACCCTAAACCTTTGCCTAACCCTAACCCTAACCCTAAACCTAACCCTAACCCTCACATTAACCCTATCCCTAGCCCTAAACTTAACCCTAACACTCACTCTCACCCTAACACTCACCCTCATCCTAAACCTCACCCTACCCTTTACCCTAACCTTCACCCTCACCTATACCTCACCCTAACCCTAACCCTAAGCATAACAATAAACTTAAACCTTACTATAATGCTAACCCTCTTCCTCACCCTATCCCTAACCCTAACCCTCACCCCAACACTAAGCCTCACCCTCACCCTCAGCCTAACACTAAACCTAATTTAACGGTAACCCTCACGCTCACCCTCAATCTAACCCTGCCCCTAAACCTTAACCTCCCCCCAACCCTAACCTCCACACTAACCCTAATACTCACCATAAGCCTAACCCTAACCTTCACCCTAACCCTAACCCTAACCCTCACCATCACCTGACCCTCAACCTAACCCTAACCCTAACCCTCACCCTAAACCTAACCCTCAGCGTAACCCTAAGACTAACCCTAACCCTCACCCTAACCCTCACACTCACCCCCACCCTAACCCTAATCTTAACCCTAACCCTAAACCTCACCCTAACCCTCATCATAACCCTCACCCTAACCCTAACCCTAACACTAAACCTAACCCTATCCCTCACCCTAAACTTAACTCTAACCCTAACCCTCACCCTCACCCTTACCCTAACCCTAACCCTAAACCTCACCCTAATCCTAACCTTAAACCTCACCCTCACCTCACATTCACGGTAACTCTAAACTTAATCCTAAACCTCACCCTCAACCTAGCCCAAACCCAAACACTAATCCTAACCCTCACGCTCATCCTCACCATCACACTCAACCTAACCCTGCCCATAACCCTTTCTCTCACCCCAACCCTAACCTCCACCCTAAACTTAACCCTCATCCTAACCCTAACCCTAACGATAACCCTAACCCTCACAATAACCCTAACCCTCACCCTAAACCTAACCCTATCCCTCACCCTACCTCTCATACTAACCCTAAACCTAACCCTAATCTTAACCATAAACCTAACCCTAAACCTCACCCCAAACCTAACCCTAACCCTCACCCTCAACCTCACCCTCACCCTCGCCTTAACCGTAACCCTAACCCTAACCCTAACCCTAACCCTAACACTATCCCTAAACCTAAACCTAACCTAACCCTAATCCTAAACCTCACCCTCACCATCACCTTAACAATAACAATAACCGTAACCCTAACAATAACCTTAACCCTCACCTGAACCCTAACCCTAACCCTCACACTCACCCTAACACTAAACCTAACCCTAACCCTAACCCTCACCCTACCACTCACGGTAACCCTAACCCTCACACTCACCCTAACGTTCACCCTAAACCTTAACTTAATCCTAACCCTAACCCTAAGCCTAAGCCTAACCAGCACATTAACCCTCACCCTAACCCTATCCCTAACCCTAACCATCACCGTAACTCTCACCCTAACGCTAATCCTAACTCTAAAACGCACCCTCACCATAACCCTCACCCAACACCTGACTCAAAACCTAACCCTCGTGCTAAACCTAACCCTAACCCTAACCCTCACCCTAACCCTCACCGTCACAAAAACCCTCACCCTAAGTCTAACCCTAACCCTCACTCTAACCCTCACACTCACCCTCAGCCTAACCCTAAAACTAATCCTACCCCTCACCCGCACACTGACCCTAACCTCAACCTAACGCTAACCCTCACCCTCACCCTAACCCTCACCCTAACCCTAAACCTAATCCTAATACTCACCCGCACCCTATACCTCACCGTCACCCTAACCCTCACCCTAAACATAACCCTCACCCACACCCTAACCCTCAGTCTGACCCAAACCCTCACCCTCACACTAACCTTCACCCTAACCCTAACCGTCACCGTAACCCTCACCCTATCGCTAAACCTAACTCTAAAACCCACCCTCACCCTAACCTTCACCCAAAACCTTACTCAAACCCTAACCCTCACGCTAAACCTAACCCTAACCCTAACCCTCACCCTAACCCTCACCGTCACAATAACCCTCACCCTAAACCTAACCCTCAACCTCACCCTAACCCTCAGCCTCACCCTCAGCCTAACCCTGAAACTAATCCTACGAATCACCCGCAACCTCACCCTAACCCCACCCTAGCCCTTATCCTAAACCTAACCCTCACCCTCATCCTAAACCTAACCCTCACCCTATAGCTAACCCTCACTCACACCCTAAATCTCAGTCTCACCCGAACCCGAACCCTCACCCTAACCCTAACTCTCAACCTCACCCTCACCCTCACCCAAAATCTAAACCTCAGTCTCAACTGAACCCTCACCCACATCCTAACCCTCTCCCTAAACATCACCTAAACCTAACCCTCACCGTCACCATAACACTAGCCCTAAACCTCACCCTAACCCTAACCCTCACCCTCAACCTCACCCTCAGCCTAAGCCTAACCCTAACTCTAATCCTACCCCTAAACCTCACCCTCACCCTCAACCTAACCTTAACCCTAACCCTCACCGTCACCCTCACCCTAACCCTAACACTCACCATAACACTCACCCTAACCCTAACCCTCATTCTCACCCTAACCCTCACCCTAAGACTTACCCTCATCCTAAACCTTAACCTCAGCCTAACTCACACTAATCCTAACCCTAATGCTAACCATGACCCTAATCCTAACCCTAAACCTCACCATAACGCTAACCCTCACCTGAACCCTAAACCTAACCCTAGCCCTTACCCTAACCCTAACCCTCACACTCACACTCACACTCGCCATAACCTTCACCCTCACACTAGCCCCCACCCTAAACCTAACCCTAAACCTAAAACTCACCCTCACCCTCAACCTCACCCTAACCCTAATTTAACCCTAACCCTCACCCTCAACCAAACCTTGCCCCTAAACCTTACTCTCACCCCAACCCTAACTTCCACCCTAAACCTAACCGTCACCCTAACCTTAACACTAACGCTAACCCTAACCCTCACAATAACCCTAACCCTCACCCTAAACCTAACCCTAACCCTCACCCTACCCCTCATCCTAACCCTAAACCTAACCCTAATCTTAACCCTAACCCTAACCCTAAACCTCATCCCAAACCTAACCCTAACCCTCAACCTCACTCTCACAGTAACCATAACCTTAATCCTAACCCTAACACTAACCCTAAACCTAAACTTATCACTAACCCTTAGCCTAAACCTCACCCTCACCCTAACCCTAACAATAACAGTAACTCTAAACCTAAACCTAACCCTAAACCTAATTCTAACCCTCACCCTAACCCTAAGCATGACCTTAACCGTCACCCGAACCCTAACCCTAACCCTCACCCTAAGCTCACCCTAACTCTAACTCTAACTCTAAAAGCCACCCTCACCCTAAACCTCATCCAAAACCTTACTCTCACCCTAACCTTCATGCTAAACCTAACCCTAACCCTAACCCTCACCCTAACCCTCACCATCACAATAACCCTCACCCTAAGCCTAACCCTCACCCTCACCCTAAACCTCACCCACACCTTCAGTCTAAACCTAAAACTAATCCTACCCCTCACACGCACCCTAAACCTCACCGTCACCTTAACCCTCACCCTAAATCTAACCCTCACCCACACCCTAACCCTCAGTCTCACCCGAACCATCACCCTCACCCTAACGCTCACCCTAACCCAAACCCTCAACCTCACCCTCAATCTCACCCACAATCTAACCCTCAGTCTCACCCTCACTCTCACCCTCATCCTAACCCTCACCCTCACCCTAAACATCACCTGACCCTAACCCTCACACTCATCATATCTCTAACACTAAACCTCACCCTCTCCCTCAACTTAACCCTAACCCTAACCCTCACCCTCACCCTGACCCTAACCCTAAGCCTAACCCTCACCCTCACCCTCACCCTCACCCTAACCCTAACACTCACCCTCACCCTAAACATCACCCTAAAACTAACCCTCACCCTAACCCTAACCCTAACGCTCACCCTAACCCTAATTCTCACCCTAACCCTCACCCTTACCCTAACCCCACCCTACCCTAAAACTAACTCTAGCCATTACCCTAACCCTAACCCTCACACTCACCCTCACACTCACCCTATTTCTCAACCTCACCGTAGCCCACAAACTAACCCTAACCCTAACACTAAAACTCACCCTCACCCTCACACTCACACTCAGCCTGACCCTAACCCTAACCCTCACCCTCACCCTCACACTCACATTAACACTCACACTCACGCTAGCCCTTACACTAACCCTAACCCTAACCCAAACCCTAAATCTCAAGATCAACCTCACCCTCAACTTCACCCTCAGGCTAACCCTAACCCTAACCCTAATCCTAACTCTAACCATCACCCTAACACGCATGCTAAACCTAACCCTCTCTCTCACCCTAACCCTCACCATAACACTTACCCTCACCCTAACCCTTACCCTCAGCCTAAGGCTCACACTAAACCTAACTCTCACCCTCACCCTCACCCTAACCCTCACCCTCACCCTAGCCCTCACCCTAAACCTAAATCTAACCCTCACCCTAACCCGTCACGCTCATCCTAACCCTAAGCCTAACTCTAATCCTAAGCCTCACCCTCACACTCACCCTCAGCCTAACCCTCACCCTCACCCTAACGCTCTCCCTAAACCTTACCCTCACACTAACACTAACCCTAAACCTCACCCTCAGCCTAAACCTACACCTAACCCTAATACTAAACCTAACTCTCACGCTCACCCTCACCCTAAACCTAAACCTAACCCTAACCCTCACCCTCAACTTCACCCTATCTGTAACACTTAAGCTAACCTTCACCCTAAACCTAACCATAAGCCTCACCATAACCCTAAACCTAACCCTAACTCTAACCCTCACCCTAAACAAAACACTAAAGCCAACCCTAACCCTCAACCTAACCATCACCCTAACCCTCACAATAACCCTAACCCTCACTCTCACCCTAACCCTCAACCTAACCATTACCCTCACCCTAACCCTAACCCTAAACCTCACTCAGACCCAAAAACTAACCCTCACCGTCACCCTAAACCTAACCCTAACACTCACCCTCACCCTAACCCTCACCCTAAACCTCACCCTCACCCAAACCCTAACCCTCAGTCTCGCCCTCACCCATACCCTCAACTTAAACCTCACCCTCAACCTCACCCTCAGCCTAACACTAAACCTAACCCTAACCCTCACACTAAGCCCCACCCTCACTCTAACCCTAACCCTAGTCCTCATCCTAAGCCTCATCCTAACCCTGAACCTAACCCTAACCCTAACACTAACCCTAAACCTCACCTGCACCCTAATCCTTACGCTATCCCTCAACTTCACCCCTAACCCTCAACTTAACCTTTAGTCTAACCGTCACCCTAACCCTAGCCCTCACCCTCACCTTCACCCTAACCCTAACCCTAACACTCACCCTAACCCTAACCCTCAACCTAACAGTAACCCTAAACCTAACACTAACCTTCACCCTAACCCTAACCCGAAATCTCAACCTAACCCTAACCCTAAACCTCACCCTCAACCTAGCCCTCACCTAACACTAATTCTAACCCTAACCCTCACTCTGACCCTAACCCTAACCCTCACCCTTACTCTCACCATAACCCTAATCCTATCCCTAACCTTCACCCTAACCCTCACCCTAAACCTAACTCTAATCCTCATCTTCTCCCTAGCCCTCACCCAACCCTAAACGTAACCGTACCCCTCACCCTCAACCTAACCCTACCCCTAACCCTAACCCTCACCCTAACCCTAACCTCCATCCTAACCCTCACCCTAACCCTAACCCTAATCCTAAACCTCACCCTAAACCTCACCCTCAACCTAACATTAACCCAAACCCTAACTCTCAACTTAACCCTCAACCTAACCCTAACCCTAACACTAACACTCACACTAAACCTAACCCTCACCCTAAAACTAACCCTAAACCCTCTCACTAACCCTGACCCTAACCCTAACCATAACCATAACCATAACCCTGAACCTCACCCTAACCCTAAACCTAACCCTTACCCTCACCCTAACCCTTAGCCTTACCCTAACGCTCACCCTAAGCCTTAGCCTTGCCCTAACCCTCATCCTAACCCTAACCTCTTATTAACCCTCACCCTAACCCTCACCCTAACCCTAAACCTAAACCTAACCCTCACACTAAGCCTAAACCTCACCCTAAACCTAGCCCTCATCCTAACCCTAACCCTAACCCTCACCCTCACCCTAACAGTAACCCTCAACCTCACCCGCACCCTAACCCTCACCCTCACCCTAAACATCACCCTAACCCTAACCCTCACCCTAACCTTAAGCCTAACCCTCACCCTAGCCCTAGACCTCACCCTCACCCTTACCCTCAGCCTAACCCTTATCCTAATTTAACCCTAACCCTCACCCTCATCCTCAACCTAACCCTGCCCCTTACCCTTACAATCACCCCAACCCTAACCTTTACCCTAAACCTAATTCTCACCCTAAGCCTAACCCTAAGCCTAACCCTAAACTTCACCCTAAACCTAACCCTAAACCTCACCATCACCTAGACCTCACCCTAAACCTAACCCTAACCCTCACCCTAAACTTAACATTCAGATTAACCCTAAGACTAACCCTAACCCACACCCTAACCCTCACACTCACCCTCACCCTAACCCTAATCTTAACCCTCACCCTAACCCTCACCCTAAACCTAAACCTAACCCTAATCCTCACACTAAGCCCAACCCTAACCCTAACCCTAACTCAAACCCTAACCCTCACCCTAACCCTAAACCTAACCCTAACCCTCACACTAAGCCAATCCCTCACCCTAACCCTAGCCCTCATCCTAAGCCTCATCCTAACCCTGAACCTAACCCTCACCCTAACACTAACCCTAAACCTCACCTGCACCCTAAACCTCACGCTAACCCTCAATTTCACCCTAAACATCACCCTAAACCTAACCCTCAACTTAACCTTAAGCCTAACCCTCACCCTAACACTAGCCCTCACCCTCACCCTCACCCTCCGATTAACACTAAACCTAACACTAATCCTAACACTCACCCTCAACCTAACCCTAACCCTAACCCTCACCCTAACCCTAACCCTCAACCTAACCCTAACCCTAAACCTAATACTAACCTTCACCCTAAACCTAACCCGAAATCTCAACCTAACCCTAACCCTAAACCTCACCCTCAACCTAGCCCTCACCTAACACTAATTCTAAACCTAACCCTCACTCTGACCCTAACCCTAACCCTCACCCTTACTCTCACCATAACCCTAATCCTATCCCTAACCTTCACCCTAACCCTCACCCTAAACCTAACTCTAATCCTCATCTTCTCCCTAGCCTTCACCCAACCCTAAACATAACCGTACCCCTCACCCTCAACCTAACCCTACCCCTAACCCTAACCCTCACCCTAACCCTAACCTCCATCCTAACCCTCACCCTAACCCTAACCCTAATCCTAAACCTCACCCTAAACCTCACCCTCAACCTAACATTAACCCAAACCCTAACTCTCAACTTAACCCTCAACCTAACCCTAACCCTAACACTAACACTCACACTAAACCTAACCCTCACCCTAAAACTAACCCTAAACCCTCTCACTAACCCTGACCCTAACCCTAACCATAACCATAACCATAACCCTGAACCTCACCCTAACCCTAAACCTAACCCTTACCCTCACCCTAACCCTTAGCCTTACCCTAACGCTCACCCTAAGCCTTAGCCTTGCCCTAACCCTCATCCTAACCCTAACCTCTTATTAACCCTCACCCTAACCCTCACCCTAACCCTAAACCTAAACCTAACCCTCACACTAAGCCTAAACCTCACCCTAAACCTAGCCCTCATCCTAACCCTAACCCTAACCCTCACCCTCACCCTAACAGTAACCCTCAACCTCACCCGCACCCTAACCCTCACCCTCACCCTAAACATCACCCTAACCCTAACCCTCACCCTAACCTTAAGCCTAACCCTCACCCTAGCCCTAGACCTCACCCTCACCCTTACCCTCAGCCTAACCCTTATCCTAATTTAACCCTAACCCTCACCCTCATCCTCAACCTAACCCTGCCCCTTACCCTTACAATCACCCCAACCCTAACCTCTACCCTAAACCTAATTCTCACCCTAAGCCTAACCCTAAGCCTAACCCTAAACTTCACCCTAAACCTAACCCTAAACCTCACCATCACCTAGACCTCACCCTAAACCTAACCCTAACCCTCACCCTAAACTTAACATTCAGATTAACCCTAAGACTAACCCTAACCCACACCCTAACCCTCACACTCACCCTCACCCTAACCCTAATCTTAACCCTCACCCTAACCCTCACCCTAAACCTAAACCTAACCCTAATCCTCACACTAAGCCCAACCCTAACCCTAACCCTAACCCTCACACTCACCCTCACCCTAACCCTATCTTAACCCTCACCCTAACCCTCACCCTAAACCTAAACCTAACCCTAATCCTCACACTAAGCCCAACCCTAACCCTAACCCTAACCCAAACCCTAACCCTCACCCTAACCCTAAACCTAACCCTAACCCTCACACTAAGCCAATCCCTCACCCTAACCCTAGCCCTCATCCTAAGCCTCATCCTAACCCTGAACCTAACCCTCACCCTAACACTAACCCTAAACCTCACCTGCACCCTAAACCTCACGCTAACCCTCAATTTCACCCTAAACATCACCCTAAACCTAACCCTCAACTTAACCCTAAGCCTAACCCTCACCCTAACACTAGCCCTCACCCTCACCCTCACCCTCCGATTAACACTAAACCTAACACTAATCCTAACACTCACCCTCAACCTAACCCTAACCCTAACCCTCACCCTAACCCTAACCCTCAAGCTAACCCTAACCCTAAACCTAATACTAACCTTCACCTTAAACCTAACCCGAAATCTCAACCTAACCCTAACCCTAAACCTCACCCTCAACCTAGCCCTCACCTAACACTAATTCTAAACCTAACCCTCACTCTGACCCTAACCCTAACCCTCACCCTTACTCTCATCATAACCCTAATCCTATCCCTAACCCTCACACTAACCCTCACACTAAACCTCACCCTAAACCTCACCCTCAACCTAACCCTAACCCAAACCCTAAACCTCAACCTAACCTGCAACCTAACCGTAAACCTAACTCTAACCCTCACACTAAACCTAACCCTCACCCTAACCCTAACACTAAACCCTCTCGCTAATCCTCATCCTAACCCTAACCCTAACCATAACCATAACACTGAACCTCACCCTAACCCTAAACCTAACCGTCACCCTCACCCTCACCCTAACCCTTAGCCTTACCCTAACCCTCCCTCTAAGCCTTAGCCTTGCCCTAACACTCACCCTAACCCTAACCCTATCACTAACCCTCACCCTAACCCTAAACCTAACCCTAAACCTCACACTAAGCCTAACCCTCACCCTAACCCTAGCCCTCATCCTAACCCTCATCCTCACCCTAACCCTAACCCTCACCCTAACAGTAACCCTCAACCTCACCCGCACCCTAACCCTCACCCTAACCCTCACCCTCACCCTAAACATCACCGTAACCCTAACCCTCACCCTAACCTTAAGCCTAACCCTCACCCTAAAACTAGACGTCACCCTCAACCTTACCCTCAGCCTAACACTTACCCAAATTTAACCCTAACCCTCACCCTCAACCTAACCCTGCCCCTTACCCTTACACTCACCCCAACCCTAACCTCCACCCTAAACCTAATCCTCACTCTGAGCCTAACCCTAAGCCTAACCCTAAACTTCACCCGAACCCTAACCCTAACCCTCACCATCACCTAGCCCTCACCCTAACCCTAACCCTCACCCTAAACTTAACCTTCAGATTAACCCTAAGACTAACCCTAACCCACACCCTCACCCTCACACTCACCCTCATCCTAACCATAATCTTAACCGTAACCCTAACCCTCATCATAAACCTCACCCTAACCCTAACACTAACACTAACCCTAACCCAATCCCTCACCCTAACCTTAACTCTAACCCTAACCCTCACCCTCACCCTTACCCTAACCCTAAACCCAAACCTCACCTAAACCCTAACCCTAACCCTAACCCTCACCCTCATTTCACACTCACCGTAACCCTAAACCTAACCCTAAATTTCACCCTCACACTCACCCTAACCCTAACCCAAACCTTCAACCGAAATCTCACACTCACCCTCATCCTCGCCATCACCCTCAACCTAAAACTGCCCCTAACCCTTACTCTCACCCCAACCCTAACCTCCACCCTAAACCTAACCCTCACCCTATCCCTAACCCTAACGCTAACCCTAACCCTCACAATAAACCTAACCTTCACCCTAATCCTAACCCTACCCCTCATCCTACCCCTCATCCTAACCCTAAACATAACACTAATCTTAACCCTAACCCTAACCCTAAACCTCACCCCAAATGTAACCCTAACCCTCAGCCTCACCGTAACCATAACCCTAACCGTAACCGTAAGACTAACCCTGAACCTAAACCTAACTTAACCCTAATCCTAAACCTCACC
The DNA here is from genome assembly GCF_024711535.1 of Dipodomys merriami. Classification (NCBI taxonomy): domain Eukaryota; kingdom Metazoa; phylum Chordata; class Mammalia; order Rodentia; family Heteromyidae; genus Dipodomys; species Dipodomys merriami. The sequence goes on from NW_027203127.1 coordinate 14,046, forward strand.
CTCACCCTCACCCTAATACTAATATTAACCGTAACCCTAAACCTAAACTTAAACCTAACCCTAATTCTAACCCACACCCTAACCCTAACCATAACTTTAACCCTCACCTGAACCCAACCCTAACCCTCACCCTCACCCTCACACTAAACCCAAACATTACCCTAACCCTAACCCTCACACTAACCGTGACCCTAACACTCACGGTAACCCTAACACTCATTCTCACTCTAACCCTCACTCTAAACCTTAACTTAATCCTATCCCTAACCCTAAGACTAATCCTAACCCGCACACTAACCCTCACCCTAACCCTAACCCTAACCCTCACCCTAACTCTAAACCTAACTCTAAAACCCACCCTCACCCTAACCCTCACCCAAAACCTTACTCTCACCCTAACCCTCACGCTAAGCCTAACCCTAACCTTAACCCTCACCCTAACCCTCACCCTCACAATAACCCTCAACCTAAGCCTAACCCTCACCCTCACCCTAACCCTCACACTCACCCTCAGCCTAACCCTTAAACTAATCCGACCCCTCACTCTCACTCTGACCCTAAACTCACCCTAACCCTAACCCCACCCTCACCCTCACCCTAACCCTCAATCTAACCCTAACCCTAAACATAATCCTAACACTCACCCGCACCCTAAACCTCACTGTCACCCTTACCCTCACCCTAAACATAACCCTCACCCATACCCTAACCCTCAGTCTGACCCTCACCCTCACCCTCACCCTAACCCTCACCCTAACCCTAACCCTCAACCTCACCCTCACCCTCACCCAAAATCTAACCCTCAGTCGCAATGGAACGCTCACCCTCATCCTAACCATCACCCTCACGCTAAACATCACCTAACCCTAACCCTCACGCTCACCATAACCCTAACCCTAATCCTCACCCTAACCCTAACTCTGATCCTCAACCACACACTCAGGCTAATCTTAACATTAACATTAACCCTAAACCTAAACCTCACCCTCAGCCTAAACCTAACCCTAACCCTAATCCTAAACCTAACCCTCACCCTCACCCTCACCCTAAACCTAAACCTAACCCTAACCCTCACACTCACCCTCACCCTATCCCTAACCCTTAAGCTAACCTTCACCCTAAACCTAACCCTAAACCTCACCCTCACCCTAACACTAACCCTAAACCTAACCCTCACCCTCAACCAAACCTTAAACCCAACCCTAACCCTCAACCTAACCATCACCCTAACCCTCACCATAACCCTAACCCTCACTCTCACCCTAACCCTCACCCTAACCTTTACCCTCACCCTAACACTAACCCTGAACCTCATCCAGACCCAAACCCTAACTCTCACCGTCACCCTAAACCTAACCCTAATGTTCACCCTCACCATAACCAGAACCCTAAACCTCGCCCTCACCCAAATCCTAACACTCAGTCTCACCCTCACTCATACCCTCACCCTCACCCTCACCCTCAATGTCACCCTTAGCCTAAACCTAAACCTAACCCTAATCCTAACCCTTACCCTCACCCTCACCCTCACCCTCAACCTAACCTTAAATGTAACCCTACTCCTAACCCTTATCCTCAAACTCACCCTAAACCTAACTCTAACCCTAACCCTAACACTCACTCTAACCCTCACGCTAACCATAATTCTAAGCCTAACCTTCACCCTAACCCTCACCCTAACCCTTAACTTCAACCTAACCCTAAACCTAACCCTCAGCCTCACACTAAACCTCACCCTAACCCTAACCCACACCCTAATCCTTACCCTGCCGCTAACCCTCACCCTAAACCTAAGCCTAACCCTCACCCTAACCCTCACCCTAACACTCACGATAACCCCAACCCTCAATTTCACCCTAACCTTCACCCTAAAACTTACCCTCACCCTCACCCTAACCCTAACCCTAACACCCACACTAACCCTAACCCTCACCCTAACCCTGAACCTAACCCTCACCCTCATCCTAAACCTAAACCTAACCCTAACCCTATCCCTCACCATCACCCTCACACTAAGAGTAAGGCTAACCCTAAACTGCACTATCACCCTAATACTCACCCTAACTCTTACCCTCACCCTAAACTTAACCCTAACCCTAACCCTCAAACTAAACCTAAACTTCACCCTAACCCTAACCCTACCCCTCAACCTAACCCTTAGCCTTAGGTAACCCTCACCCTAAGCCTTAGCCTTGCCCTCACCCTCACCTTAACCCTAACCCTATCACTAACCCTCACCCTCACCCTCACCCTAAACATCACCCTAACCCTAAACCTAACCCTAACCCTCACACTAAGCCTAACCCTCAACCTAACCCTAACCCTAGCTCTCATCGTAACCCTCATCCTAACCCTAAACCTAACCCTCACCCTAAACCTCACCTTCACCCTAAACATCACCGTAACCCTAACCCTCACCCTAACCTTAAGTCTAACCTTCACACTAACCCTAGCCCTCACCCTCACCCTCACCCTCTGCTTAACACTAAACCTAACCCTAATCCTAACCCTCACCCTCACCCTAACCTTAACCCTAAACCTCACCCTAACCCTAACCCTCAACCTAACCGTAACCCTAAACCTAAGACTAACCCTCTCCCTAACCCTAACCCGAAATCTCATCCTAAACCTAACCCTAACCCTCACCCTCAACCTAGCTGTCACCTAACACTAATTCTAACCTTAACCCTCACTCTTACTCTCACCATAACGATAATCCTATCCCTAACACTCACCCTAATCCTCACCCTAAACCTAACCCTAATCCTCACCTTCACCCTAGCCCTCACCCTAACCCTAATCGTAATCCTAACCCTCACTCTCACCCTCAACCTAACCCTACCCCTACCCCTAACCCTCACCCTAACCCTAACCTCCATCCTAACCCTCACCCTAACCCTAACCCTAATCCTAAACCTCACCCTAAACCTCACCCTCAACCTAACCCTAATCCAAACCCTAACTCTCAACCTAACCCTCACCCTACCCCTAACACTAACACTCACACCAAACCTACCCCTCACCCTACCCCTCACCCTACCCCTCAGGCTAACCCTCATCCTAACCCTAACCATACCCATAACCCTAAACCTGAACCTCAACCTAACCCTAAACCTAACCTCACCCTAGCCCTTAGCCTTACCCTAACCCTCACTCTAAGCCTTAGCCTTGACCTAACCCTCACCCTAACACTCACCCTAACCCTCACCCTAACCATCACCCTAACCCTAAACCTAACACTAACCCTCACACTAAGCCTAACCCTCACCCTAAACCTAACCCTCAACCTAACCCTAACCTTAACCCGAACCCTGAATATCAGCCTAACCCTAACCCTCACCCTCACTCTCACCCTAACACTTAGCCTTACCATAAACCTCACCCTAAGCCTTAGCCTTGCTCTAACCCTCACCCTCACCCTAACCCTATCACTAACCCTCACCCTAACCCTAAACCTAACCCTAACCCTCACACTAAGCCTAAACTTCAACCTAACCCTAACCATAGTTATCTTCCTAAACCTCACCCGCACCCTAATCCTCACCCTCACCCTAAATATCACACAAACGCTAACCCTCACCCTCACCCTAACCCTCACCCTAACCCTTGCCCTCACCCTAACCTTAAATGTATCACTAACCCCAACACTAACCCTAACCCTCACCATAACCCTAACCCTACTCCTCAGCCTAACCCTCATACTAATCCTAAACCTAACCCAAACTCTCACCCTAACCCTAACACTAACACTCACCCTAAATCTAAGCCTAACCCTAACCCTCATCCTCACCCTCAACTTCAACCTAACCCGTACCCTAACCCTAATCCTAAACCTAAACCTCACCCTCAACCTGTCTCTAATCATAACCTTAACCCTAACTCTCACTCTCACCATAACCCTAACCTAAACCTATCCCTAAACCTCACCCTATCCCTAACCCTCACCCTAACCCTAACCCAAACCCTCACCCTCACCCTAACCCTAACCCTAACCAAAACCCTAACCCGCAACCTAAATCTAACCCTAATCCTAACCCTAACCCTCAAGCTAACCCAATCCCTAACCCTAAACCTAACACTCAGCCTAAATCTAACCCTCAACCTCACCCTCACCCTCACCCTCACCCTCAGCCTAAACATAAGCCTAACCCTAACCCTAACCCTAACCCTCACACTCACCCTCACCCTAAACCAAAGTCTAACTTTAACCCTAACCCTAACCCTCACACTCAACCTCACCCTCAGCATAACCCTAACCCTAATCCTAAAGCTAAACCTCACCCTCACCCCCAACCAAACCCTACGCCTAACCCTAACCCTCACCCTAACCCTAACATCCACCCGAACCCTAACCCTCAACCTAACCCTAACCCTAACACTAACCATAACCCTCACACTAACCATAACCCTCACCCTAACACTACACCTACCCCTCACCCTACCCCTCATCCTAACCCTGACCCTAACCTTAATCCTAACACTAAGGCTAACCCTCACTCTAACCCTAAACCTAAACCTCATGCTCACTACCACCCTAATCGTAACCTTAAACTTAAACCTAACCCTAACAATAACCCTAAACCTAACCCTAATCCTAACCCTCACCCTCACCCTAACCCTAACCTTAACCATCCCCCTAACCCTATCCCTCAACCTAACCTTAACCCTAAACCTAACACTAACACTAACCCTAACCCTAACCCAAAATCAGACTCTAACCCGAACCCTCACCCTCACTCTCAACCTCGACCTAACACTACCCCTAACCCTAACACTCACCCTAGCCGTAACCTCAATACTAACCCTCACACTAAACCTAAACCTCACCCTTAACCTCACCCTCAACCTAACCCTAACCCAAACCCTAACCCTGAACCTAAACTTTGCCTAACCCTAACCCTTACCCTAACACTAACCCTCATACTAAACCTAACCCTCACCCTAAACCTAACCCTACCCCTCACGCTAACACTCATCCTAACCCTAACTTTAACCCTAAACCCGAACCTCACCCTAACCCTAACCCTCACACTCAGGCTCACCCTCACCCTAAACCTTAACCTTACCCTAACCCTCACCCTAAGCTTTAGCCTTGCTCTAACCCTCACCCTCACTCTAACCCTATCACTAACCCTCACCATAACCCTCACTCTAACCATCACCCTAACCCTAAACGTAACCCTAACCCTCACACTAAGCCTAACCCTCACCCTAACTGTAACCCTAGTTCTCATCCTAACCCTCACCAAAACACTAACCCTCACCCTAACCCTCACCCTCACCCTCAGCCTAACAGTATCCCTAACCCTAATCCTAAACCTCACAATCACCCTTACCCTAACCCTAACCCTAAACCTCACCCTAAACCTAATGCTAACCCACACCCTCACCCTCAGCCTAACCCTAACTGTAACAGTAATCCTAACCCTCACACTAACCATAACCCTCACCCTACCTCTACAACTACCCCTCACCCTACCCCTCATTCTACCCCTAACTCTCACCCTCACCCTAACCCTAACCCTAACTCCAAACCTAAACCTCACCCTAACCCTAATCCTAACCCTCACCCTCACCTCACCTTCACTTTAACCCTAACCCTAAACCTAAACCTCACCACCACCCTCACCCTAACCCTGACCCGAACCCTCAACCGAACTGGAAACCTCACCCTCATCCTCACCATCACCCTCAACCTCACCTTAACCCTAATTTAACCCTAACCCTCACCCTCAACCTAAACCAACCCTAACCCTTACTCTCACTCCAACCCTAAACCTAAACCTCATCCTAACCCTAAACGTAACCCTCACACTAACCCTCACACTAAACCTAACCCTCACCCTAACCCTCACCCTCACCCTAACCCTTAGCCTTACCCTAACCCTCACACTAAGCCTTAGCCTTGCTCTAAGCCTCACCCTCACCCTAACCCTATCACTAACCCTCACCATAACCCTCACCCTAACCATCAACCTAACCCTAAACCTAACCCTAACCCTCACACTAAGCCTAACCCTCACCCTAACTCTAACCCTAGTTCTCATCATAACCCTCACCTGCACACTAACCCTCAACCTAACCCTAAACCTCACCCTCAACCTCAGCCTAACAGTATCACTAACCCTAATCCTAACCCTAACAATCACCCTCACCCTAACCCTAACCCTAAACCTCACCCTAAACCTAATGTGAACCCTCACCCTCACCCTCAGCCTAACCCTAACTGTAACCCTAATCCTAAACCTCACACTAACCGTAACCCTCACCCTAACCCTAACCCTAACCCTCACACTAACCGTAACCCTCACCCTACCCCTACACCTACCCCTCACGCTACCCCTCATTCTAACCCTAACCCTCACCCTCACCCTAAATCTAACCCTAACTCTAACCCTAAACCTCACCCTAACCCTAACCCTCACACTCACCTCACCTTCACCATAACCCTAAGCCTAACCCTAAACCTCACCATCACCCTCACCCTAACCCTGACCCAAACCCTCACCCTCACCTTCATCCTCACCATCACCCTCAATCTCACCCTAACCCTAATTTAACCCTAACCCTCACCCTCAACCTAAACCTGACCCTAACCCTTACTCTCACTCCAACCCTAAACCTAACCCTCATCCTAACCCTAACCCTAACCCTGACCCTAACCCTCACACTAAACTTAGCCCTCACCCTAACCCTAACCCTACCCCTCACCTTAACCCTTAGCCTTACACTAACCTTCACCCTAAGCCTTAGCCTTGCCCTAACCCTCACCCTAACCCTAACCCTATCACTAACCCTCACCCTAACCATCACCCTAACCCTAAACCTAACCCTAACCCTCACACTCAGCCTAATCCTCACCCTAACCCTAACCCTAGCCCTCATCCTATCCCTAAACGTAACCCTCAAACTAACCCTAACCCTAAACCTCACCCGCACCCTAACCCTCACCCTAACCCTCACCCTAAACATCACCCTCAACTTATCCCTCACCCCAACCTTTAACCTAATCCTCACCCTAACCCTAGCCCTCACCCTCACCCTAACCCTAACCCTAACCCTCACTGTCACTGTACCCTAAGCTTAAACATCACCCTCACCCTAACCTTAACCATCACTTTCAACATCAACCTCAGCCTAGCACTAAGAATAAAGCTAACCCTGACCCCAACCTTCAAACTCACCCTCAAGCTAGCCCTAATCCTAACACTAACCCTGACCCTAACCTTCACCCTAACCCTCACCCTCACACTAGCCTTAACAGTAACCCTCACAATAATCCTCACCCTAAACCTATCTCCAAACCTAAACCTCACCCTTACCCTAACCCTAAACCTAACCCTAAACCTTTCCCTAAGCCTTAGCTTAACAATCAACCTCACTCTCACCCTCACTGTAACCCTAACCCTAACCCTAACAATAACCCTAATTCTAACCCTAACCCTAACCCTAACCATCTCCCTCACCCTCACCCTAGCCTTCACCCTAACCCTAATACTCACCCTAATCCTCACCCTAACCCTCACCCTAACCCTAAATCTAACACTAACCCTAAATCTAATCCTCACCCTCACTCTCACCCTCCGCCTAATCCTAAGCCTAACCCTAACCCTAAACCTCACACTCACCCTCAGCCTAACCCTAACCCTAAACCTAACCCTAACCCTAACGCTCACCATAAACCTCACACTAAGACTAAGGCTAAACCTAACCGTCACTATCACCCTAACCCTCACTCTTAATCTTACCCTCACCCTAACCCTTACCCTAACCCTCACACTAAACCTAAACCTCACCCTGACCCTAATACTTCCCCTCACCCAAACCCTCCCCATAACCCTTAGCCTCACCCTAACCCTCACCCTAAGCCTTAGGTTTGACCTCACCCTCACCCTAACTCTAACACTATCACTAACCCTCACCCTAACCATCATCCTAACACTAAACCTAACCCTAACCCTCACACTAAGCCTAACCCTCACCCTAACTCTAACCCTAGCCCTCATCCTAACCCTAACCCTACGCCTCATCCTAACCCTCATCCGAAGCCTAAACCTAACCCTAACCCTAAACCACACCCGCAGCCTAACCCCCACCCTAACCATCCCGCTCACCCTAAACATCACCCTAACACTAACCCTCACCCTAACCTTAAGCCTAACCCTCACCCTAACCTTAGCCCTCATCCTCACCCTCACCCTCAGCTTGACACTAAACCTAACCTTAATCCTAACCGTAATACTCACCCTCACCCTCAACCTAACCCGAATGCTAACCCTCAACCTAACCCTAACCCTCACCCTGACCCTCAGCCTAAAAGTATCCCTAAACCTAATCCTAACCCTCACACTCACCCTCACCCTAACCCTAACACTAACCCTAACACTCACCCTAAGCCTAATGCTAACCCTCACCCTCACCCTCACCCTAACCCTCACCCTAACCTTATCCCTAAACCTCACACTCACTCTCAGCCTCAGCCTACCCGTAAACCTAACCCTAACTCTCACCATAAACCTCACACTAAGATTAAGGCTAAACCTAATTCTCACTATCACTCTAACCCCCACTCTTACTCTTACACTCACCCTAACCCTAACCCTAAACCTCACCCTCACCCTCAGCCTAAAAGTATCCCTAAACCTAATCCTAACCCTCACACTCACCCTCAACCTCACCCCTCACAATCAGCCTAACCCTCACCCTCACTCTAACCCTCACCCTAACCCTTACCCTCACCCTAACCCTCACCATCATCCTCAGTGTAACCCTAACCCTAGTCCTAGCCCTAACCCTCAACCACAACCTCACCCTAAACCTAACCCTAACCCAAAGCCTCACCCTCACACTCACCCTCATCCTCACCCTCACCCTAACCCTCACCCTAACCCTAACACTCACAATCACCCTAACCCAAAACCTAACATTCACACTAAAACTCACCCTAACGCTCATGATAACCCCAACCCTCATTCTCACCCTAAACCTCACCCTAATGCTTATCCTCACCCTAACACTCACCCTAACCCTAACCATACCCATAATCCTAACCCTCATCCTAACCTTAACCTTAACCCTCACCCTAACCCTAACGCTAACCCTAAACCTCACCCTCACCCTCACCTTCACCCTCAGACTAACTCTAACCTTAACCCTAATCCTAACCCTCACCCTCACTCCTCATCCTCACACTAACCCTCACCATAACCCTTACGCCTACCCTAACCCTCACCCTCACTCTCATTGTAACCCGAACCCTAATCCTACCCTAACCCTCAACCTTAACCTCACACTAAACCTAACCTTAACCCTAAGCCTCACCCTCACTCTGAAACAAACCTTCACCCTAACCCTTACCCTCAACCTAACCCTAACCCTAACCTTCACACTAAAACTTACCCTCACCCTAACCCTAACCCTACCCCTCACCCTACCCTCAACCTAACCCTAATCCTAACCCTAACCCTAAACCTCACCCTAACACTAACCCTAACCCTCACCCTCAACCTCACTTTAACCCTAACTCTGACCCTAACCTTAACAATAACCCTAACCCTAAGCCTAACCCTAAATCTCACCCTACCCGTCACCCTAACCCTAATCCTAACACTCACCCTCACACTAACCTTAACCCTAACCCTAGCCCTAACCCTAACCCTAAACCTAACCCTAACCTTCCCCCTAACCCTAAACCTAACCCTAACCTTCCCCCTAACCTTCAACCTAACCCTAAACCTAAACCTCACCCTAACACTAACCCTAAATTTAAACCTCTCCGTTACCCTAACCCTCACCCTAACACTAAACCTCACCCTAACCTTAACTCTAACTCTAAATCTCAACCTCACCCTAAACCTCACCCTAATCCTAACCCTCACCCTAACTCTTACCTCACCCTCAACCTCACCCTAAACCTAACCCTAACCCTCACGCTCACCCTCACCATTACCGTAAATCTAACCCTAACCCTAACAATAACCATAAACCTAACCCTTACCCAAACCCTCACCGAACCCTACCCCTAACCCTAACCCTAAACCTCACGAAAACCCTCACCCTAACCCTCACCCTCACCCTGGGCCTGATCCTAAGTCTAACCCTAACCCTAACCCTCACACTCACCCTCATCCTCACCCTCACCCTCAGCCTAACCCTAACGCTAAACCTGAGGCTCAACATAAACCTCACACTAAGACTAAGGCTAAACCTAACCCTCAATATCACCCTATCCCTCACTCTTATTCTTACCGTCACCCTAAACCTAACGCTTACACTAACCCTAACCCTAACCCTAACCCTAACCCTCACACTAACCCTAACTCTCACCCTAACCCTGAACCTAATCCTCACCCTCATCCTAAAGCCAAACCTAACACTAACCCTAAACCTCACCCTAACCCTAAAGCGAAGCTTATCCCTCACCGTAACCCTAACCCTAACCCACACCCTCATCCTAAACCGAACCCTAACCCTAACCCTAACCCTAACCCTCACCCTAACCTTAAGCCTAACCCTCACCCTAACCCTAGCGCTCACCCAAACACTGACCCTCAGCTTTACAATAAACGTAACCCTAATCCTAACTGTAATTCTCACCCTTACCCTCACCTTAACCCTAACCCTAACCCTAACCCTCACCCTCATCCTAACCCTAACCCTAACACTCACCCTCACTCTCACCCTCAGCCTAACAGTATCCCTAACCTTAATCCTAACCCTCACACTCACCCTTACCCTAACCCTAAACATAAACCTCACCCTTACCCTAATGCTAACCCTCAACCTCACCGTCACCCTCACACCTCACCCTGAACCTAATTCTCACCCTGAACCTAACCCCAACCTTAACCCTCATGTTAAAACTCACCCTAACACTCACGATAACCCTGACTCACTCTCATACTAACACTCACCCTAACCCTTACCCTCACCCTAACCCTAACCCTAAACCTAACCTAAACCCTGACAATAACCCTAACGCTCACCCTAACCCTAAACCTCACCCTAACACTCACACTTATCCTAAATCTAACCCTAACCCAAAGCCGCACCCTTACCCTCACACTCACCCTAAGGCTAACCCTAACCCTCACTCTCACCCTAAACCGCACCCAAAGCCTTAAACTCACCCCAACCCTCACCCTAAATCTAACCCTCAAACTAAACCAAATCCTTACCCTAACTCTAACACTACCCCTCACCCTAACCCTAACCCTAAACCGAAGCCTAACCCTAACTCTAACCCTAACCCTCATACTCACCCTCAACCCCACCCTTACCCTCAGCCTAATCCTAAACCTAATCCTAAAGCTAACCCTCACCCTCACCCTCAACCAAACCCTATGCCTAACCCTAACCCTCACCCTAACCCTAACAAGCACCCGAACCCTAACCCTCAACCTAAGCGTAACCCTAACACTAACCATAACCCTCACACTAACCGTAACCCTCACCCTAACCCTAACCATACCCCTCACCCTACCCTTCATCGTAACCTTGACCCTAACCTTAATCCTAACCTTCACTCTAACCCTGAACCTAAACCTCACCCTCACTCTCACCCTAATCATAACCATAAACTTAACCGTTACCCTAACAATAACCCTAAACCTAACCCTAATCCTAACCCTCACCCTCACCCTAACCCTAACCTTAACCATCACCCTAACCCTATTCTTCAACCTAACCTTAAACCTAAACCTAACACTAACCCTAACCCTAACCCGAAATCTCACACTAACCCTAAACCTAACCCTCACCTTCAACCTCTACCTAACCCTACCCCAACCATAACACTCACCCTAACCCTAAACTCCATCCTACCCCTCACCCTAATCCTAAACCTCACCCTCAACCTAACCCTAACCCAAACCCTAATCCTCAACCTAAATTTCTCCCTAACCCTAAATTTAACCCTAACACGTCCTAACCCTAACCCTAACCCTAACCCCAAACCTCACCCTAACCCTAACCCTAACACTCACCCTCACCCTCACACTATCCCTTAGCCTTACCCTAACCTTCACCCTAAGCCTTAGCCTTGCTCCAACCCTCACCCTCAGCCTAACTCTATCACTAACCCTTACCATACCCCTCACCCTAACCATCACCCTAACCCTAAACTTAACCCTAACCCTCAGACTAAACGTAACCCTCAGCCTAACCCTAACCCTAGTTCTCATCTTAACCCTCACCTGCACCCTAACCATCACCCTAAACCTCACCCTCACCCTAAATATCACCCAAACGCTAACCCTCACCCTAACCCTCACCCTCACCCTAACCCTCACCCTAACCCAAACCCTCATCCTCACCCTCAGCCTAACAGTATCCCTAACCCTAATCCTAACCCTCACACTCACCCACACCCTAACCCTAACCCTAAACCTCACCCTAAACCTAATGCTAACACTCACCCTCACACTCACACTCACCCTCAGCCTATCCCTAACTGTAACCCTAATCCTAAACCTCACCCTCACCCCTCACACTCAGCCTAAACCTCACCCTCAACCTAACCCTAATCCTAACCCTCACCCAAACCCTCACCCTAATACTCATGATAACCCTAATATTCACCCTAACCCTTACCCTCACCCTAACCCTAAACCTAAACCTAAACCTAACCCTCACACTAACACTAACCCTCACCCTAACCCTAACACTCACCCTAACACTCACCCTCATCCTAAACCTAACCCTAACCCTAACCCCAACCTTTACCCTCACACGCACCCTAAGGCTAACACTCTCAACCTATCCCTGACCCTAACCCTAAACCTCAACCTAAACCTAAACCTAATCCTCAGCCTCACCCTAGCCCTCACACTAACCCTAACCCTATCCCTCACCCTCACCCTAACCCTCACCCTAAACCTTACCCTCCCCCTAATCTTAAACCTAACACTAACCCCAACAGTAACCCTAACCCTCACCATAACCCTAACCCTACTGCTCAGCCTAACCCTCATCCTAATCCTAAACCTAACCCAAACTCTCGCCCTAACCCTAACACTAACCCTCACCCTAAACCTAAGCCTAATCCTAACCCTAACCCTCATCCTCACCCTCACCTTCAACCTAACCCTTACCCTAACCCTAATCCTAACCCTAACCCTCACCCTCACCCTGGCTCTTAATATAACCATAACCCTAACTCTCACCCTCACCATAACCCTAATCCTAAACCTATCACTAAACCTAAACCTATCCTTAATCCTCACCCTAACCCTCACCCTCACCCTAACCATAACCCTAACCTGAACTGTAAACCTAAACCTAATCCTAGCCCTAACCCTCACCCTAACCCTAAACCTAACACTCACCCTCAATGTAACTCTCACCTTCACCCTCACCCTCAGTCTAACCATAAGCCTAACCCTAACCCTAACCCTAACCCTAACACTCACCCTCACCCTAAACCTAAGCCTAACCCTAACCCTAACCCTCACACTCTCCGTCAACCTTACCCTCACCCTCACCCTCACCCTAACCCTAATCCTAATGCTAACCCTCACTCTCACCCTCAACCTATTCCTATGCCTTACCCTAACCCTCACCCTAGGCCTAACCTCCACAGTAACCCTAACCCTCAACCTAACCCTATCCCTAACCCTAACCCTCACACTAACCATAACGCTCACCCTAACCCTACCCATAAACCTCACCCTACCCCTCATCCTAACCCAAACCCGAAACCTCATCCTAACCTTAATCCTAACCCTAACCGTAAACCTAACCCTAACCCTAACCCTCACCCTCAACCTCAACCTAACCCTTACCCTAAAAGTAATCCTAATGCTAACCCTCACCCTCACCTTGTCTCTAAACCTAACCGTAACTCTAAATGTCACCCTCACCATCACCCTAATCCTAAACTTATTCCTAAACCTCACCCTGTCCCTAACCCTCACCCTAACCTTAACCCAGATCCTCACACACCGTAACCCTAACCCTAACCCTAACCCGCACCTTAAACCTCACGCTAATGCTTACCTTCAACCTAAACCTAACCCTAACCCTAAACCTAGCCAAAAACCTAACACTCACACTAACCCCAAACCTCACCCTAACGCTAAACCTCACCCTAACCCTAAACCTAACCCTCACCCTCACACTAAACCTAACCCTAAACCTAACCCTAACCCTCACCCTAACCCTCACACTTACCCTGAGTCTAACCTAACCCTCACTCTCACCCTAAACCTCACCCTAACGCTTACCCTCACCATAAACCCAACCCTAACCCTAACATTCACACTAAACCTAACCCTCACTCTAACCCTTTAAAATACCCCTGAACCTAACCCTCACCCTAAACCTAACCCTAACCCTCACCCTCACCCTAGACCTCACCGTACCCCTAATCCTAACACTCACCGTCAACCTAACCCTAACCCTCACCCGAAAACTCACACTAAACCTAACCCTCAAAGTAAACCTAACCATCAACCTAACCCTAACCCTAACCCTAACCCTAAACCTCACCCTAACCCTAAATCTAACCCTCAGCCTCAAAATAGCCCTCACCCTAACCCTAAACCTAAACCTCACCCTCACCCTAACCCTCACCCTAAACCTTATACTCACACTATCCTTAACCTTATCCCTAACCCTCACACTAACACTATCCCTCACCCTAACCTTAGCCTTAAACCTCAGCCTAACCCTCATCCTAAAACTAAACGTAACCCAAACTCTCACCCTAACCCTAACCCTAACACTCACCCTAATCCTAATCCTCACCCTCACCTTCACCCTTACCCTCACACTCACCCTCACCCTAAACTTAACCCTAACAGTAAGCCTCACCCTCACACTTACCCTTACCCTCACCCTCTCCCTAACCCTCAGCCTCAGCCTAACCCTAACCTTAACCCTAATCCTAAACCTCACCCTCAACCATCACCCTCAGACTAACCCTCACCCTCACACTAAACCTTACCCTACCTCTATCCCTAACCCTAACCCTCAACCTAATCCTAACCCTAACCCTAACACTCAGACTCACCCTAACTCTAACCCTAACCCTAACCCTCACCCTAACACTCACCCTAACACTCATGATAACCCTAACCCTCACTCTCACCATAAACCCAACCCTAATTCTTATCCTCACCCTTACCCTCAGCCTACTCCGTACCCTACCCCACATACTAACACTCATCCTAACCTTAACCCTAACCCTCACCCTAACCCTAAACCTCAACCTCACCCTCACCCTCAGCCTCAGCCTAACCCTAACCGTAACCCTAATCCTAAAGCTGAACCTCAACCATCAACCTCAGCCTAACCCTCTCGCTCACACTAACCCTCACCTTAACCCTTAGTCGCAAACTAACACTCACCCTCACCCTCAGCGTAACCCAAACCCTAATCCTAACCCTAACCCTCATCCTCACCCTCACCTGGAACCTAACCCTAACCCTAAGCCTCAACCTCACTCTCACCCTAACCCTCATCCTAAACCTTAACCTCAACATAAACCTAACCCTAACCCTAACCCTCACACTAAAACTTACCCTAACCCTAACCCTAACCCTACCCCTCACCATACCCCTCACCCTAACCCTAACCCTAAACCTAACCCTCACCCTCAACCTACCCTCACCCTAACCCTAATCCTAACACTCACCCTCACACTAATCTTAACCCTAACTCCAACCCTAAACCTAAACCTAAACTTCCCCCTAAACCTCAACCTTACCCTAACTTTAACAGTAATCTAAACCCTCACCCTCACCCTAACCCTCACCCTAACCCTTAACCTCACCCTAACGTTAACCCTAACCCTCAACCTCACCCTAAACCTCACCCTAACCCTAAACCTAACCCTCACCCTAAATCTTACCTCACCATAAACCTCACCCTAACACTAACCCTAACCCTAAACCTTACCTTAACCCTCACCCTCACCCTAAATATCACCCTAAGCCTAACCCTCACCGTTACCCTAACCCTCAACTTCACCCTCACCCTCAGCCTAACCCTAATCCTAACACTCACCCTCACACTAACCTTAACCCAAACCCTCACCCTAACACTAACACTAAACTTAACCTCACCCTTACCCTAACCCTCACCCTAACCTTTAACCTCACCCTAACGTTATCCCTAACCCTAAACCTCAACCTCAACCTAAACCTCACCCTAAGCCTAACACTCACACTAACTCTTACCTCACTCTAAACCTCACCGTAACCCTAAACCTAACCCTCACCCTCACCATCACAGTAACCGTAACTCTAACCCTAACCTTAAAAATAACCCTAACCCTAACGCTAACCCTCAGCCTCACATTAACCCTAACCCTAACCCAAACCCTCACTCTAACCCTAGCCCTGAACCAAAACCTAAACCTCAACATAACATTAATCCTAACCTCACCCTCAGCCTCACCGTTACCATAAAGGTAACCCTAATCCTAACCCTAATAATAACCCTAAACCTAACCCTAATCCTAACCCTCACCCTCACCATCAGCCTAACCATAACCCTAATCCTAACCCTCACTGTAACCCTAATCCTAAACCTCACCCTAACCCTAACCCTAACCCTAAACCTCACTCTTAAACTAACCCTAAACCTCACCCTCAACCTCCCTGTAACTGTAACTCTAAGTCTAACTCTAACAATAACCCTAACCCTAACCCTAACCCTAACCATAACCCTAAACCTAACTCTAAACCTAAATCTCACCCTCAACCTAACCCTAAGTCTAACCCTAACCCTAACCCTAAAAATAACCCTAAACCTCACCCTAACCATAATGCTAACCCTAACCCTAACCCTCAACCTAACACTTACCCTCCCCCTAACACTAACCCTAACCCTAACACTAACCCTCACACTAACCCTAACCCTCACCATAATCCTAAACCTCACCCTAACACTAACCCCAACCTTCACCCTAACCCTAGCCCTCACCTTAACCATAATTCTAAACCTTACCCTCACCCTAAGCCTAACCCTCATCCTCACCCTAAACCTCACACTCACCCTAAACCTAATCCTCAATTTAACCCTCATCCTAACCCTAACCCTAACCCTTACCCTAGCCCTAAACCTAACCCTAAACCTCACACTTATCTTAAGCCTCACCCTCAGCCTAAACCTCACCTTTACCCTTACCATCATCCTCAGACTAACACTCACCCTAATCCTAAACCTCATCCTAACCGTCACCTTAACCGTAAACCTAACCATCACACTATCCCTAACTTTTACCCTCAACCTCACGCTCAGCCTAACCCTAAGGCTAAGCCTAAACCTTCCCCTAACCCTCCCACTCACCCTAGCACTCACCCTAACCATAATCCTAACCCTAAACCTCATCCTAACCCTCACCCTAATCCTAACCCTAACTGTCACCCTAACCCTAATCCTCACCGCCATCCTCACCCTCAGCCTAACCCTAAGCCTAAGCCTAAGCCTGACCCTAACCCTCACCCTCACCCTCACCCTAACACTAGTCCTAAACCTAACCCTATCCATAAACCTCAACCTAACCTCACCCACACCCTAACCCTAACGCTAACCCTAACACTAAACTTCACCCTAACCCTCCCCTAAGCATAACTCTAACACTAAACCTCACCCTCACCCTCAACCTAACCCTAACCCTAACCCTAAACCTCACCCAAACCCTAACACTCATCCTCGCCCTCAACCTGCCCATAACTCTAAACCTAAGCCTAACAATAACACTAACTCTAACCATAACCATAACCCTAACCCTCACCCTCAGCCTCAGCCTCACCACAAACTTATCCCTAACCATAACACTAACAATAAACCTAACCCTAAGCCTAACCCTAACCCTAACTCTAATCCTCACCCCACTCTCACCCTCAGCCTAACCCAAAGCCTAAGCCTAACCCTAACCATAACCCTCACTGTAACCCTAACCCTAACACTAACACTAACCCTAACCCTCAACCTAACCCTACATCTAAACCTAATACTCAGCCTCAACTTCACCCTAACCCTAACCCTCACCATAACTCTCAGCCTAACAATATCCTTAACCCTAACCCTCACACTCACCCTCACCCTAACCCTAATCCTCAAACTAACCCTATCCTTAATGCTAACCCTCACCCTCACTGTAACCCTTACCCTAACCCTCACCCTAAACATAAAATTAACCCGAATCCTAAATCTCACCCTAACCCTAAACCTAACCCTCACCCTAACCCTAGCCCTAAACCTCATCCTCAGCCTAACCCTAACCTAACCCTAACACTAACACTAACACTAACTCTAAACCTAACCCTAAATCTAATCCTAAACCTAACCCTAATCCTCAGCCTCACCTGCACCCTAACCCAAACTCTAACCCTAAACCTCACCCTAACTCTAAGCCTAATCCTAATCCTAACCCTAACCCTCACCCTCATCCTAGCCCTCAACCTCACCCTAACCCTAACCCTAAACCTCATCCAAAACCTGACACTAAACACAACCGTAACCCTCACCGTAACCCGAACCCTAAACCTAACCCTCATGCTCAGCCTAAGCCTAAGCCTAAGCCTAAGCCTAAGCCTAACCCTCACCCTAACGCTAACACTATCCCTAACTCTAAGCCTAAATCTCACCCTCACCCTAACACTAACGTGAACTATCACCCTAACCTTAATTCTCACCCACACCCTCACCCTCAGCCTAACCCTAAGCCTAACCCTAAACGTCACACTAACCCTCCCCCTAACCCTAACTCTAACCCTAAATCTCAACCTCTCCCTAACAATAACCCTAACCCTAAACCTCACCCTTACCCTAACCTTCACTCTCACCCTCAACCTCACCGTAACTCTAACCCTAACCCTAACAATAACACTAGCCCTAACACTTACCCTAACCCTCACCCTCAGCCTCACCCTCACGGCAAACTTAACCATAACCATAACACTTACAATAACCTTAACCCTAAGCCTAACCCTATACCTAACCCTAATCCTAACCCCCACCCTCAACCTCAGCCTAACCCTCACCGTAACCCTAACGTGAACCATCACCCTAAACTTAATTCTCACCCACACCCTCACCCTCAGCCTATCACTAAGCCTAACCCTAAACCTCACCCCAAACCTCCCCCTAACCCTATCTCTAACCCTAAACCTCAACCTCTCCCTAACAATAACCCTAACCCTAAACCTTACCCTTACCCTAACCTTCACTCTCACCCTCAACCTCACCATAACTCTAAACCTAACCCTAACAATAACACTAACCCTAACACTTACCCTAACCCTCACCCCCAGCCTCACCCTCACGGCAACAATAACCATAACCATAACACTTACAATAACCCTAACCATAAGCCTAACCCTATACCTAACCCTAATCCTAACCCCCACCCTCAACCTCAGCCTAACCCTCAGCCTAACCCTAAGCCTAAGCCTAACCCTAACCCTCACAGTAACCCTAACTCTAACCCTAACACAAACCCTAACCCTAAACCTAGCCCTAAATCTAACCCTAAACCTAAACCTAATCGTCACCCTCACACTCACCCTAACCCAAACCCTAACCCTAATCCTCACCCTAACTCTCAGTCTAACCCTAACCCTACCCCTAACCCTCACACTCACCCTCAACCTAAACCTAATCCTAAACCTAACCCTATCCCTAACACTAACCCTTACCTTAACCCTCACCCTAGCCCTCACCCTAACCCTGACCCTAACCCTAACCCTAACCCTAAGCCTAACCCGAAACCTAATCCTCACCCTCATGCTCCGCCTAAGCCTAAGTGTAAGCCTAAGCCTAACCCTAACCCTAACTCTCCCTAACCCTAACCCTAAACCTAACCCTAAATCTAAACCTAAATCTCACCCTCACCCTAACCATAACTCTAACACTAACCCTAACAATAACCCTAAACCTCACCCTAACCATTACGCTCACCCTAACCCAAACCCTCACGCTAACACTTACCCTCACCCTAACACTAACCCTAACCCTAACACTAACCCTCACACTAACCATAACCCTCACCCTAATCCTAAACCTCACCCTAACCCTAACCCCAACCCTCACCCTCACCCTAGCCCTCACCCTAACCCTAATTCTAAACCTTACCCTCTCCCTAACCCTAACCCACATCCTCACCTAAATCTCACACTCACCTAACCCTAATCGTCAATTTAACCCTCACCCTAACCCTAAACCTAAACATTAACCTAGCCCTAAACGTAACTCTAATCCTCAAACTTATCTTAACCGTCACCCTCAGACTAAACCTCACCTTTACCCTTACCATCATCCTCAGCCTAACCCTCACCCTAACCCTAAAACTCATCCTAACCATCACCCTAACCTAAAACCTAACCATCACCCTAACGCTAACCCTCACCCTCAACCTCCCACTCAGCCTAACCCTAACCCTAAGCCTAACCCTAACCCTAACCCTCACCCTCAACCTCCCACTCAGCCTAACCCTAACCCTAAGCCTAACCCTAACCCTAACCCTAACCCTCATCTTAACCCTAACAATAACCCTAACACTAACCCTAACCCTATACCTAACCCTAAATCTAACCCTAAACCTAACCCTAATCCTCAGCCTCACCTGCACCCTAACCCAAACCCTAACCCTAACCCTCACCTTAACTCTAAACCTAAGGCTAACCCTAAAACTAAGCCTCACACTCACCCTCACCCTAACCCTAATCCTAAACCTAACTCTATCCCTAATCCTAACCCTCAACTTAACTCTCACCCTAGCCCTCAACCTAACCCTGAACCTCATCGTATACCTGAAACTAACCATAACCCTAATCCTCACCCTAACCAGAACCCTAAACCTCAACCTCATGCTCGGCCTAAGCCTAAGCCTAAGCCTAACCATAACCCTAACCCTCGCACTAACAATAACCCTAAAACTAACCCTAACTCTAACCCTAAACCTCACCCTCACCCTAACCCTAACTCTAACCCTAACCCTAACCCTAACCCTAAAAATAACCCTAACCCTCACCCTAGACATAATCCTCACCCTAACCCTAAACCTCACCCTAACACTTACCCTCACCCTAACACAAACTTGAACCCTAAAACTAACCCTCACAATAACCCTAACCCTAGCCTCACCCTAACCCTAACCCTAACCCTAACCCTCAACAAAACCCTAAACCTCACGCTCAACCTAACCCTAAACCTAACCCTGACCCTCACCCTAAAACTTGCCCTCACCCTAACACTAACCCTAACCCTAATGCTAACCCTAACCCTCACCCTCACCGTAACCATAATCCTAACCCTAACCCTAACAAAAACCCTAACCCTAACCCTAACCCTAACCGTAACCATTACCCTCACCCTAAACCTAACCCTCACCCTAACACTTACCCTCACATTAACACTAACCGTAACCCGAACACTAAGCTTCACACTAACCCTAACTATCACCCTAACCCTATACCTCACCCTAACACTAATCCTAAACCTCAACCCAACCCTAGCCCTAACCCTAATACTCATCCTCACAATAAAACTCACACTAACCCGAACACTAATCCTCAATCTAACCCTCACCCACACCCTAACCCTAACCCTAACCCTCGCCCTAACCCTAACCCTTACACTTACCGTAACCTTCACCTTCAGCCTAATCCTCACCTTACCCTTACTGTCACCCCCAACCTAACCCTCACCCTAAGCCTAACCCTTACCCTAACACTAACTCTACCCATAAACCTCACCCTCACCCTAATCCTAACTCTAACCCTAACCCTAACACTAAACCTAACACTAACACTGACCCTAACCCTCACCCTCACCCTCACCGTAAACCTTACCCTAACCAGAACACTCACCCTCACCCTAACCCTAATCTTAACCCTAAACCTGAACCTAATCCTAACCCTCAACCTCACCATAACCCTTACCCTAAACCTTACCCTAACCGTAAACTTAACCAGAATCTTACTCTCACCCTAACCCTAACCCTAACTCTGACCTTAACCCTAACATTAAAACTCACCCTCACCCTAGCCCTCACCCTAATCCTAATCCTAACCCTAACCCTCATCCAAACCCTCCCCCTAACCCTTAACCTAACACTCACACTAACCCTAAACCTCACTCTAAACCTGACGATCAGCCTAACCCTAAGCCTAACCCTAAACCTAACCCTAACACACAAACTCACCCTCACTCTAACCTTAATCCTAACCCTAACCCTCACCCTCACCCTCACCCTCAGTGTAACAATAAGCCAAAAACACACCCAAACCCTAACCCTCACAATCACCCTAACCCTTACCCTAATCCTAATCCTAACCCTAACCTTAACGCTCACCCTCAGCCTCAACTTAACCCTAACTCTAAACCTAAACCTCACCCTCACCCGAACCCTAAACCTAACCCTAACCTTAAATCTCACCCTAAACATCACCCTCACCCTAGCACTCACCCTAAACCTAATCCTAACCCTAACCCTCATCCTGACCTTCCCCATAACCCTAAACCTAAATCTCACCCTAATTCTAACCCTCACCCTCACTAAGCCTAAGCCAAAACCTTACCCTAACCCTCACCCTCACCCTAGTCCTCACCCTAACATAAATCCTAACCCTAACACTCAACCTAACCCTAAACCTCACCCTCACCCTAACCCTTACCCTAACCCTAACCCTGACCCTCACCCTAACCCTAATCTTAACACTAAACCTCAACCTAACCCTAACCCTCAAACTCACTGTAACCATGACCCTAATCCTCAACCTAACCCTAAACTTAACCCGAACGCTACTCTCACCCTATCCCTAACCCTTACTCTCACCCTAACCCTAATATTAAACCTCAACCTAACCCTAGCCCTCACGATAATCCTAATCCTAACCCTTACCCTCACACTCACCCTCGCCCTCAGTGTAACCCTAAGCCTAATCCTAACTCTAACCCTAACCCTCACACTCACCTTAACCCTTACCCTAATCCTAATCCTAACCCTAACTCTCACCCTCACCCTCAGCCTCACCTTAATCCTAACTCTAACCCTAAACCTCAACCTCACCATAACCCCAACCCTAAAACTAACCCGATTCCTCACCCTAACCCTAACTCTAACCCTAACCCTCACCCTCACCCTAACCCTAAACATAACCCTAAAACTCACCATAAACCTAACCTTCACCCTCACCCTCAACCTCACCGCAAATCAATCCCTAACCCTCACAATAATCCTAACCCTAACCCTAACTCTAAACCTAAGCCTCACCCTCACCCTAACCTTAAACCTAAACCTCAACCTCAGCCTCACCCTCACCGCAAACTTAACCCTAACCATAACACTAACATTAACCCTAACCCTAAGCCAAACCCTAACCTTAACTCTAATCCTCACCCCAACAGTCACCCTCAGCCTAACCATAACCCTATCCCTAACCTTAACACTAACGCTATCCCTAAACCTAACGCTAAATTTAACCCTTAACCTAACCCTAATCCTCAACCTCAACTGCACCCTAAACCAAACCCTAACCCTAACCCTCACCCTAACTCTCAGGCTAAACCTAAAAGTAACTCTAAGCCTCACACTCAACCTCACCCTAACCCTAATCCTAAACCTAACCCTATCCCTAACCCTAACCCTCAACCTAACACTCACCCTAACACTCACCCTAACCTTAACCCTAACCAAAAACCTCATCCTAAACCTGACAGTAATCATAACCCTAAACCTCACCCTAACCTTCACCCTAACCCGAACCCTCATGCTCGGCCTAAGCCTTAACCTCAGCCTAAGCCTAAACCTAACCCTCACCCTAACCCTAACCCTAACACTAACCCTAACTCTAACCCTAAATCTCACCCTCACACTCACCCTAACCCTAAATCTAAACCTACCATAACCCTAACAATAACCCTAACCCTCACCCTAACCATAATCCTCACCCTAACCATAATCATGACCCTAACCCTAAAACTCACCCTAAAACTTGCCCTCACCCTACCACTAACCCTAATCGGAACACTAAACCTCACAAAAACCCTAACCCTAAACTCACCCTAACCACAACCATAAACCGAAACCTCAACCTAAGCCTAATCCTCACGCTCAACTTAACCCTAACCCTAACCATAATCCTCACCCTAACCCTAACCCTCATAATAACACTTACCCTCACCCTAACACTAACCCTAATCCTAATCCTATCCCTAACCCTAACCCTCACCCTCACGCTCACCGTAACTATAACCCAAACCCTAATGCTAACAATAACCCTAACCATAACCCTAACCCTCACCCTAACCATAACCCTCACCATAACCCTAAGCTCACCCTAACACCCTCACCCTAAAACTAAGCCTATCCCTACCACTAACCCTCACACTAACCCTAACCATCACCCTAACACTGAACCTCACCCTAAGACTAACCTTAAACCTCACCCTCACCTTAGCCCTCACCCTAACCCTAACCCTCATCCTCACCCTAAACCTCACACTAACCCTAACACTTATCCTCAATATAACCCTCACTCTCACTCTAAACCTAACCCTAACCCTCACCCTCACCCTAACCCTCACCCTCAGTGTAACCCTCAACTTTACCCTTAGCGTAACCCCCACCCTAACCCTCACCCTAACCCTAACTCTACGCCTAAACCTCACCCTCACTCGAAACCTAACTCTAAACCTAACCCTAACACTAAACCTCACCCTAAACCTAACCCTAAACCTTATCCTCAACCAAACGCTCAGCCTAACCCTAAGCCTAAGACTAACACTTACCCTAAACCACACCCTCACCCTAGCCCTCACCCTAACCCTAATCCTAAAACTATCCTTCATCCTAACCCTCACCCTCACCCTAACCCTAACCATCACCCTAACTCTAATCCTCACCCCCACCCTCAAACTCAGCCTAAACCTAAGCCTAAGCCTAAGCCTAACCCTAACCCTCACACTCACCCTCAACCTAACCCAAATCCTAACCATAACTCTAACACTAACCCTAAACCTCAACCTAACCCTCACCCTAATCTTAACACTAAAACTAACCCTAACCCTAACCCTCGACCTAACCTTCCAACTAAACCTAAACCTAACCCTAAACCTCACCCTCACCCTACCCCTAAACCTTACCCTCACCCTCACCCTCACCCTCACCCTCACCATAACTCTAACCCTAACCCTAACAATAACACTAATCCTAACCCTAAAACCAAACCTAACCCTAACCCTAATGCTAACACTCACCCTCACCCTAACCCTAATACTAACCCTAACCCTAACACTAACCCGCCCATTAACTCTCACCCTAACCCTAACCCTAACACAAACGATAACCCTAACCCTCAACCTAACCCTCACCCTAACCCTAACCCCAACCCTAACCCTCACACTAATCCTAACCCTAACCTCACCCTAACCCTAACCCTAACACAAACCCTCAACCTAAACTTAAACCTCACGCACAACCTAACCCTAACCCTAACCATAAACCTCACCCTAACCCTAACCCTCATACTAACACTTACACTCACCCTAACACTAACGCTAATCCTAATCCTAACCCTAACCCTAACCCTCACCCTGACCCTCACTGTAACCTTAACCCTAAACCTAACACTAACAATAACCCTAAACCTAACCCTAACCCTCACTCTAACCATAACCCTCACCATAACCCTAAGCTCACCGGAACACCCTCACCCTAACACTAAGCCTAACCCTAACACTAAGCCTCACCATCACCCTAATCCTAAACCTCACCCTAACACTAAACCTAAACCTCACCCTGACCTTAGCCCTAAACCTAAACCTAACACTCATCCTCACCCTAAACCTCACACTAACCCTAACATGAATCCTCAATCTAAACCTCACACTCACCCTAACCCTAACCCTAATCCTCACACTAACCCTCACCCTAACCCTAAACCTCAACTTTACCCTTACTCTCACCTTCACCCTAACCCTCACCCTAAACCTAAACCTCACCCTAACCCTCATCCTAACCATAATCCTAACCATCACCCTAACCTTAACCCTAACCCTCACCCTAACCCTAACCCTCACCCTTACAATAAACCTCACCCTCAGCCTAACCCTCAACTTTACCCTTACCGTCACCCCCACCCTAACACTCACCCTAACCCTAACCCTCACCCTAACCCTAACTCTACCCCTAAACCTCACCCTCACCCTAACCCTAACTCTAACCCTAACCCTAAAACTAAACCTCACCCTAACCCTAACCCTAAACCCTTATCCTCAAACAAAGGCTCAGCCTAAACCTAAGCCTAAGCCTAACACTTACCCTAAACCACACCCTCACCCTGGCCCTTATCCTAACCCTAATCCAAACCCTAACCCTCATCCTAACACTCACACTAACCCTAACACTAACCATCACCGTAACTCTAATCCTCACCCCCATCCTCACACTCAGCCTAACCCTAAGCTAAGCCTAAGCCTAACCCTAAACCTCACATTCACCCTCACCCTAACCCTAATCCTAACCCTAACTCTAACACTAACCCTAAACCTCAACCTAACCCTCACCCCAACCTTAACCTGAAAACTGACCCTAAACCTAACCCTCGACCTAACCGTCCAACTAAACCTAAACCTCACCCTCACCCTAACCCTAATCCTAACCCAAAAACTAAACCTCACCCTAACCCTAAACCTAACCCTCACCCTCACCCTAACCATAACTCTGACCCGAACCCTAACAATAACACTAATCCTAACCCTAAACCTAACCCTAACCCTAACCCTAATGCTAACACTCACCCTCACCCTAACCCTAATCCTAACCCTCAACCTAACCCTAACCCTCACCTTCAGCGTAACCCTTACCCTCATCCTAACCCTCACCCTAAACCTAACCCTAACCTTAAACGTTACCCTAACACTAACCCTAATCCTCACCCTCAACCTAGCCCTCAACCTAACCCTACTCATAACCCTAAACCTCATCCTAACCCTCAACCTAACCGTAATCCTAACCCTCACCCTAACCTTGACCCTAACCCTGAACCTAACCCTAACCCTCATCCTAACACTTACACTCACCCTAACACTAACCCTATCCTAATCCTAACCCTAACCCTAACCTTCACCCTCAACCTCACCGTAACAGTAACCCTAACCCTAACGCTAACAATAAACCTAACCCTAACCCTAACCCTCCCCCTAACCATAACCCTCACCATAACCCTAAGCTCACTGTAACACCTTCACCCTAACACTAAGCCTAACCCTAACACTAACCCTCACACTAACCCTAACCATCACCCTAACACTAAACCTCACCCTAACACTAACCCTAAACCTCACCCTCACCTTAGCCCTCACCCTAACCTAACCATCATCCTCACCCTAAACCTCACACTAACCATAACACTTATCCTGAATCTAACCCTCACTCTCACTGTAACCCTAACCCTAACCCTCACCCTCACCCTAACTCTCACCCTTACCATAAACCTCACCCTCAGCCTAACCCTCAACTTTACCCTTACCGTCACCCCCACCCTGACCCTAAACCTAATCCTAACCCTAACCCTAACTCTACCCCTAAACCTCACCCTCACCCTAACCCTAACTCTAACCCTAACCCTAACACTAAACCTCACCCTAAACCTATCCCTAACCCTTATCCTCAACCAAACACTCCCCCTAACCCTAAGCCTAAGCTTAACACTTACCCTAACCCAAACCCTCACCCTAGCCCTCAACTAACCTTAATTCTAAACCTAACCCTTATCCTAACCCTCATCCTAACCCTAACCCTAACCATTACCATAACTCTAACCATCACCCCCGCCCTCACCCTCAGCCTAACACTAAGCCTAAGCCTAAGCCTATCCCTCACACTCACCCTCACCCTAACCCTAATCCTAACCCTAACTCTAACATTAACCCTAAACCTCAACCTAACCCTCACCCTAACCTTAACCCTAAAACTAACCCGAATCCGAACCCTCAACCTAACCCTCCAACTAGCCCTAAACCTAACCCTAAACCTCACCCTCACCCTAACTCTAATCCTAACCCTAAATCTAAAACTCACCCTAACCCTAAACCTAACCCTCACCCTCACCCTCACCATAACTCTAACCCTAACTCTAAAAATAACACTAATCCTAACCCTAAACCTAACCCTAACCCTAACCTTAATGCTAACACTCACCCTCACCCTAACCCTAATCCTAACCCTAACCCTCATCCTAACCCTAACCCTCACCCTCACCGTAACCCTAACCCTGATCCTAAATATCACCCTAAACCTAACCCTCATCCTAAAACTTACACTCACCCTAACACTAACCCTAATCCTCACCCTCAACCTAACCATCAACCTAACCATAATTGTAACCCTAATCCTCATGCTAACCCTCACCCTAACCGTAATCCTAACCCTCATCTCAACTCTAACCCTCAACCTAACCCTAACCCTCACGCTCACCATAACCCTAAACCTAACCCTCACCCTAAACCTAAACTTAACCTGAACCCTAAGACTCAAGCTAACCCTAACCCTAAAGCTCAACCTAAAGCTAACCCTCACCTTCACCCTCTCCCTTACCCTAAACATAAGCCTAAGCCTAACCCTAACCCTAAACCTCACACTCACCCTAACCATTACCCTAACTCTAATCCTAACCCTAAGCCTAACCCTCACTCTCAACTTTAACCTCACTCTAACCCTAACTCTAAAACTAACCCTAACCCTAACCCTCAACTTCAGCCTCACCCTTACCCTAACTCTAACCCTGAACCTCACACTCACCCTAAACCTAACCCTAACCCTAACCCTAAACCTCACCCTAACACTAACCCTAAACCTCACCCTAACACTAACCCTAAACCTCACCCTCAGCCTAGCCCTCACCCTAACCCTAATCCTAACCCTAACCCTCATCGTAACCCTCCCCCTAATCCTTACCCTAACCCTCACCTTAACCCTAACACTCACACTCAACCTAAGACTCAGCCTAACCCTAAGCCTAAACCTAATCCTAACCCTAACCCTAAACCTCACACTCACCCTAACCCTAACCCTAATCCTAACCTTAACCTTAACCCTCACCTCACCCTAACCCTCACCCTAACCATAACCCTAAACCTAACACAAACCCTAACCCTAACCCTCAACCTCAGACTCAATCTAACCCTAACTCTAACCCTAAAACTCACCCACACCATAACCCCAACTCTAACCCTAACCCTAAACCTCACCCTAACCCTAATCCTAACCCTAACCCTCATCCTAAACCTCCCCATATCCCTAACCCTAACCCTCACCCTAACCCTAACCCTAACACTCACACTCACACTCAGCCAAACCCTAAACCTAAACCTAATCCTAACCCTAACCCTAAACCTCACACGAACCCTAAACCTAACCCTAATCCTAAACTTATCCTTAACCCTCACCCTCAACCTAACCCTCACCCTAACCCTAACACTAAACCTAACACTAACCCTAACCCTAAACTTCACCCTCAGCCTCACCCTAACACTAACTCTAACCCTAAAGCTCACCCTCACCATTACCCCAACTCTAACCCTAACCCGAAACCTCACCCTAACCCTAACCCTAACCCTAACCCTAACCCTAAACCTCACCCTCATCCTAACCCTATCCCTAACCCTAAAACTCACCCTAACCCTAATCTTGAACCTCACCCTCAAAGTTATGGTAACTCTAGCCCTAACCCTAACAATAACACTAAACTTAACCCTAACCCTCACACTTACCCTCAGCCTCACCCTCACCATAAACGAAACCCTAACCATAACACTAACAGTAACCCTAACCCTAAGCCTAACCCTAAACCTAACTCTAATCCTCACCCCCAGTCACCCTCAGCCTTACCCTAAGCCTAACCCTAACCCT
Organism: Dipodomys merriami; assembly: GCF_024711535.1. Lineage (NCBI taxonomy): Eukaryota > Metazoa > Chordata > Mammalia > Rodentia > Heteromyidae > Dipodomys > Dipodomys merriami. The sequence goes on from NW_027203127.1 coordinate 43,909, forward strand.
AAGCCTAACCCTCAACATAACCCTCACACTAACTATAAACCTAAACCTAACCCTAAATCTAACCCTAAACCTAAACCTAAACATCAGCCTCAACTGCACCCTAATACAAACCGTAACCCTAACCCTCAACCTAACTCTAAGCCTAACCCTAACCCTAACCCTAAGCCTCACACTCACACTCACCCTAACCCTAATCCTAAACCTAACCCTACCCCTCACCCTAAACCTCACCCTAACCCTCAACCTAGCCCTTACCCTAACCTTAACCCTAACCCTAAACCTCATCCTAAACCTGACAGTAACCATAACCGTAACCCGAACCCTAACCCGAACCCTAACCCGAACCCTCATGCTCGGCCTAAGCCTAAACCTAAGCCTAACCCTAACCCTCACCCTAACCCTAACCCTAACACTAACCCTAACTCTAACCCTAAAGCTCACCCTGACCCTAACACTAACTCTAACCCTAACCCTAACCCTAACACTAACCCTCACCCTATCACTAACCCCAACCGTAAAACTAACCATCACACTTACCCTAACCCTAAACTCACCATAAACCTAACCCTAACCCTAACCCTCAACCTAACCCTAACCTCACGCTCAACCTAACCCTAACCTCACGCTCAACGTAACCCTAGCCCTAACCCTCACCCTCACCCTCACCCTAACTATTACCCTCAGCATAACCCTAAGCCTCACCCTAACACTTACCCTCACCTTAACACGAACCCTAATCCTAATCCTAACCCTAAACCTAAGCTTCACCCTCACAGTAACCGTAACCCTAACCCTAACCCTAACAAAAACCCTAAACTTAACCCTAACCCTCTCCCTAACCATTACCCTCACGCTAAACCTAACCCTCACCCTAACACTTACCCTCACCTTAACACTAACCGTAACCCAAACACTAAGCCTCACACTAACCCTAACCATCGCCCTAACCCTATACCTCACCCTAACACTAACCCTAAACCTCAACCTAACCTTAGCCCTAACCCTAACCTTAACACTCATCCTCACGGTAAACCTCACACTAACCCTAACACTAATCCTCAATCTACACCTCACCCTCAACCTAACCCTAACCCTAAACCTAACCCTAACACTCAACCTAACCCTAACCTTCACCCTTACCGTAACCCTCACCCTCAGTCTAAACCTCACCTTACCCTTAGTGTCACCCCCACCCCAACCCTCACCCTAAGCCTAACACTCAGCCTAACATTAACTCTACTCCTAAACCTCACCCTCACCCTAACCCTAATTCTAACCCTAACCCTAACACTAAACCTCACACTAACCCTAACCCTAAACCTCACACTCACCATCACGCGTAGCTTAACCCTAAGCCTAAGCTAAACCCTAACCATAACGCTCACCCTCACCCTAGCCCTCACCCTAATACAAATCCTAACCGTAACCCTCAATCTAACCCTAATCATCAACCTCACCCTAACCCTAATTTTAACCCTAAACCTCAACCTAACCCTAACCATCAACCTCACAGTAACCCTTCCCTAACCCTCACCCTAACCCTAAACTTAACCCGAATCCTACTCTCCCCTAACCATAACGCTAACTCTCACCCTAACCGTAACCCTAAACCTCACCCTCACTCTAGCCCTCACCCTAACCCTAATCCTAACCCTAACCCTCATCCTAACCCTGCCCCTAACCCTTAAACTAACCCTCAGACTAACCCTAACCCTCACCCTCAACCTCAACATCAGCGTAATCCTAATCCTAACCCTAAACCTAACCCTAACACACACACTCACTCTCACCCTAAACCAAATCCTAACCCTAACCCTCATCCTCACCCTCACCCTCAGTGTAACCCTAACTCAAACCCGAACCCTAACCCTAACACTCACAATCACCCTAAACCTTACCCTAATCCTAATCCTAACCTTAACCCTAAACCTCACCATCAGCCTCACCTTAACCCTAACTCTAACCCTAAACCGCACCCTCACCCTATCCCTAAACCTAACCCTAACCCTAAACCTCACCCTAACCCTAACCCTAAACCTGACCCTCACCCTAGTCCTCACACTAAACTTAATCCTAAACCTAACACAAATCCTAACCCTCCCCATAACCCTAACACTTACCATCACCAAACCCTAACCCTCACTCTCACCCTAAACCTCAGCCTAACCCTAAGCCTAACCCTAACCTTAACCCTAACCCTCACACTCACCATAACCCTAACCCTAATCCTAATCCGAATCCTAACCCTAACCCTCACTCTCAGCCTAACGCTCACCTTAACCCTAACCCTAAACCTAACACTAACACTAACCCTAACCCTCACCCTCAGCCTCACCATAACACTAACTCTAACCCTAAATCTCACCCTCACCCTAACCCTAACACTAACCGTAACCCTAAACTTCACCCTAAAACTAACCCTAAACCTAACCCTCACCTTAGCCCTCACCCTAACCCTGACCGTCATTCTCACCCTAAACCTCACACTAACCCTAACACTTATCCTCACTCTAACCCTCACCCTCACTCTAACCCTAACCCTAACACTCACCCTAACCCTAACACTAAACCTTACCATAACCCTCACCTTCAGCCTATCCCTCACCTTAACCTTACCATCACCCCCACCCTAACACTCAACCTAACCCTAACTCTAACCCTAAACCTCACCAACACCCTAACCCTAACTCTAACCCTACCCCTAACACTAAACCTCACACTAACCCTAATCCTAACCCTTATCCTCACCCAAATGCTCAGCCTAACCCTAAGCCTATGCCTAAAACTTACCCTAACACACACCCTCATCCTAGCCCTCACCCTAACCCTAATCCTAACCCTAACCCTCATCCTAACCCTCACCCTAACCCTAACCCTAACCATCACCCTAGCCCTAATCCTCACCCCCACCCTCACCCTCAGCCTAACCCTAATCCTAAGCCTAAGCCTAACCCTAACCCTCACACTCACCCTCACCCTAACCCTAATCCTAACCATAACTCTAACACTAAACCTAAACCTCCACCTAAACCTCACCCTAACCTTAACCCTAAAACTAACCCTAACCCGAACACTTGACCTAACCCTCCAACTAACACTAAACCTAACCATAAACCTCACCCTCACCCTAACCCTAAACCTAACCCTAAACCTAAAACTCACCCTAACCCTAAGCCTAACCCTCACCCTCACCCTCACCCTCACGCTCACCATAACTCTAACCCTAACAATAACACTAATCCTAACCCTAAACCTAACCCTAACCCTAACCCTAATGCTAACACTCACCCTCACCCTAACCCTAATCTTAATGCTAATACTCAACCTCACTCTAACCGTAAACCTCACCCTAACCCTCACCCTTACACTAATCCTCAACCTCACCATAACACTAACCCGCATCCTAACCCTCATCCTAAACCTAACCATAAACTTAAACCTTACCCTAACACTAACCCTAATCCTCACCCTCACCCTAGCCCTCAACCTAACCCTAATTGTAACCCTAATCCTCATCCTAACCCTCACCCTAACCCTAATCCTCACCCTAACCCTAACGCTAACCTCACCCTAACCCTAAAATTTACCTGAACCCTAAATCTCAAACTAACCCTAACCCTAACCCTCAACCAAAAGCTAATCCTCACACTCACCCTCTCGCTCAGCCTAATCATAAGCCTAAGCCTAACCCTAAACCTAAGCCTACCCCTCACCCTCACCTTAACCCTCACCCTAACCCTTACATTAACACTAACCCTAACCCTAACCCTCAACCTCAGCCTCACCCTTACCTAACTCTAAGCTTAAACCTCACCCTCACTCTAACCCTAACCCTAACCTTAAACCTCACCCTAACCCTAAACCTAAACTTCACCCTCAGCTTAGCCCTCACCCTAACCCTAATCCTAACCCTCATCCTAAGCCTCACCCTAAAACTAACCCTAATCCTCATCCTCACCCTAACCCTAATAATAACCTTAAGCCTCAACCTATACATAGCGCTAACCCTCACTCTCACCGTAACCCTTACCTAACACACACCCTAAACCTAAACTTAACCCGAATCCTAAATCTCACGCTAACCCTAACCCTAACCCTAACACTCACCCTAACCCTAAACCTCACCCGCACCCTAGCCCTCACCATAACCCTAATCCTAACCCTAACCCTCATCCTAACCCTCCACCTAACCCTTACCCTAACCCTCACCCTAACCCGAACCATCACCCTCAACCTCACCCTAAGCCTAACTCTAAATCAAACCCTAACACACACACTCACTCTCACCCTAACCCTAATCCTAACCCTTACCCTCACCCTCACCCTCACCCTCAGTGTAACCCTAAGCCTAATCCTAACCCTAACCCTAACACTCACACTCACCCTAACCCTTATCTTAATCTTAATCCTAACCCTAACCCTCACCCTCACCCTCAGGCTCACCTTAAGCCTAACTCTAACCCTAAAACTGACCCTCACCCTAACCCTAACCCTAACCCTAAACCTCACCCTCACCCTAGCCCTCACCCTAACCCTAATCCTAACTCTAACAATCATCCTAACCCTTCACATAACCCTAACCCTAACCCTCACCCTAACCCTAATCCTCAAAGTCCAGTGCAAACTGAACAGACCAGCAAAGATACAGATTTCCAATCAGGTGGTCATATTTCCAACTCCACTACTTGTGATTTGGAGAGATCACATTGACTTGTTGTATCTTAGCTGCCATGTCATAAGCGGAGAATATAATAACTCCCTTCTCCTATTTGTTGACGTTGTTGTTGTTTTAATGGTTGTGTGTGGTGGAAGTACTGGGTTTTAAAGCTTGGGTACTGTCCGTTAGTCTTTGTGTTCATGTCTGGTACTCTACCACTTGAGCCACAGATCCACTGGTGGCTTTTTGCTGCTTAATTGGAGTAAGAGACACAGGGACTCACCCTCAACCTCAGCCAAACCCTAAGCCTAACCCTAATACTAACCCTAAACCTAACACTCACACTCACCCTAACCCTAACGCTAATCCTAATCCTAAACTTAACCGTAACCCTCACCCTCACCCTAACCCTCACCTTAACCCTAACCCTAAACCTAACACTAACCCTAACCCTAAACCTCACCCTCAGCCTCACCGTAACCCTAACTCTAACCCTAAACCTCACCCTCACCATAACCCCAACTCTAACCCTAACCCGAAACCTCACCCTAACCCTAACCCTAACTCTAACCCTAAACCTCACCGTCACCCTAACCCTAACCCTAACCCTCACCCTCAGCCTCACCCTCACTGCAAACTTCACCCTAACCATAACACTAACAATAACCCTAACCTTAAGCCTAACCCTAACTCTAATCCTCACCCCCACAGTCACCCTCAGCCTAACCCTAACCCTAACCCTAACCTTAACACTACCCTTATCCCTAAACCTAACCCTAAATTTAACCCTTAACCTAACCCTAATCCTCAACCTCAACTGCACCCTAAACCAAACCCTAACCCTAACCCTCACCCTAACTCTCAGGCTAAACCTAATCATAAGCATCACACTCACCCTCACCCTAAAACTAATCCTAAACCTAACCCTATCCCTAACACTAACCATCACCCTAACCCTTACCCTAACCCTCACCATAACCCTAACCCTAACCCTAAACCTCATCCTAAACCTGACACTAATCAAAACCCTAACACGAACCCTAAACCGAACCCTAACCCTCAACCTCATGCTCGGCCTAAGCCTAAGCCTAAGCCTAACCCTAACCCTCACACTAACCCTAACCCTAAACCTAACCCTAATTCTAACCCTAAATCTCACCCTCACCCTCACCCTCACCCTAACACTAAATCTAACCCTAACCCTAACAATAACCCTAACACTCACCCTAACCATAATCCTCACCCGATCCCTAAACCTCACCCTAACACTTGCCCTCACCCTACCTCTAACCCTAACCCTAACACTAACCCTCACAATAACCCTAACCCTAACCTCACCCTAACCAGAACCCTAACCCGAACCCTCAACCTAAGCCTAATCCTCATGCTCAACTTAACCTAACCCTAACCATAATCTTCACCCTAACCCTCATCCTCATCCTAACACTTACCCTCACCCTAACACTAACCCTAATACTAAACCTAACCCTAAACCTAACCCTCACCCTCACAGTAACCTTAACCCTAACCCTCACCCTAACCATTACCCTCACCATAAACCTAACCCTCACCCTAACAGTTACTCTCACATTAACACTAACCGTAACCTGAACACTAAACCTCACAATAACCATAAACATCACCAAAACCCTAAACCTCACCCTAACACTAACCCTAAACCTCAACCTAACCCTAGCCCTAACCCTAACCCTAACACTCATCCTCACGGTAAACCTCACACTAACCCTAACACTAATCCTCAATCTAACCCTCACCCTCAACCTAACCCTAACCCTAACCCTCAACCTAACCCTAAACCCTCACCCTCAGCCTAACCCTCAACTTACCCTTACTGTAACCCCCACCCTAACACTTATCCTATGCCTAAACCTCACCGAAACACTAACTCTACCCCTAAACCTCACCCTCACCCTAATCCTAACTCTAAATCTAACCCTAACACTAAACCTCACACTAACACTAACCCTAAACCTCACGCTCAACCTCACGCTCAGCTTAAACCTAAGCCTAAGCCAAACCTTACCCGAAACCTAACCCTCACCCTAGCCTTCACCCTAACACAAATCATAACCCTAACCCTAACCCTAAGCCTAACCCTCACCGTAACCCTAACCCTAAACCTAACCCTCACCCTCACCCGCACCTTAAACCTAACTCTAACCTTAAACCTCACCCTCACCCTAACCCTAAACCTAACACTAAACCTCACCCTAACCATAACCCTAAACCTCACCCTCACCCTAGCCCTCACCCTGACCCTAATCCTAACACTAACCCTCATCCTAACCCTACCCATAACCCTAAACCTCACCCTCACACTAACCCTAACCCTAACCCTCACCCTCAGCCTCACCCTCACCGCAAACTTAACCATAACCATAACACTAACATTAACCCTTAACCCTAAGCCTAACCCTAACCCTAACTCTAATCCTCACCCACACAGTCACCCTCAGCCTAACCCTAACCCTAACCCTAACCTTAACACTACCCCTATCCCTAAACCTAAGCCTAAATTTAACCCTTAACCTAACCCTAATCCTCAACTTCACCTGCACCCTAAACCAAACCCTAACCCTATCCCTCACCCTAACTCTCAGACTAAACCTCAACCTAACCATAAGCCTCACACTCACCCTCACCCTAACCCTAATCCTAAACCTAACCCTATCCCTAACCCTAACCCTCACCCTAACACTCACCCTAACCCTCACCCTAACCCTAACCCTAACCCTAAACCTCATCCTAAACCTGACACTAAGCATAAACCTAACCCTCATCCTAATCCGAACCCTAACCCTCACCCTCATGCTCAGCCTACCTAAGCCTAAGCCTAACCCTCACCTTAACCCTCACCCTAAACCTAACCCTCACCCTCACCCCAACCCTCAGCCTAACCCTAACCATAACCCTAACCCTCACACTCACACTCACTCTAACCATAACCCTAATCCTAATCCTAACCCTAATCATACACTCAGCCTCAGCCTAACCCTCACCCTAACCCTAACCCTAAACCTAACACTAACCCTAAACCTAACCCTAACCCTAACCCTAAACTTCACCCTAACGCTAACCCTTAACATCACCCTCACCCTAGCCCTTACCCTAACCCGAAACCTAACCATAACCCTCCTCCTAACCCTTCCCCTAAACCTAACCCTCACCCTCAACCTCACCCTCAGACTAACCCTAAGCCTAAACCTAAACCTAACCCTAATACACACAATCACCCTCACCCTAAACCTAATCCTATCCCTAATCCTAACCCTAACCCTAACCCACCCATTAACTCTCATCCTAACCCCAAACCTAACACTAACCCTAACTCTCAACCTCACCATCACCCTAACCTTAACTCTAACCCTAAACCTCACCCTCATCCTAACCCTAACACTAACCCTAACCCAAACCCTAAACCTCACCCTAACCCTAACCCTAACCCTCACCCTCACTCTCACCGTAAACTTAACCCTAAACCTAACCCTAACAATAACCCTAATCCTAAACCTCACCCTAACCATAGCCCTCACCCTAACCCATACCCTCACCCTAACACTTACCCTCACCCTAACCCATACCCTCACCCTAACACTTACCCTCACCCTAACCCATACCCTCACCCTAACACTTACCCTCACCCTAACCCATACCCTCACCCTAACACTTACCCTCACCCTAACCCTAACCCCAACCCTCACTCTCACCCTAGCCCTCACCGTAACACTAAATCTAAACTTAAACCTCACCCTAACCCTAACCCTAAACTTAACCCTGAACCCCACCCTAACCCTAACCCTAACCCTCACCTGCACCCTCAATTTCACTGGAACTCTAACCTTAACACTAACCCTAACCCGAACCATCACCCTAACCCTAAACTGAACCCACACCCTCAACCTCAGCCTAACTCTAAGCCTAACCCTAAAGCTCAACCTAAACCTCACCCTAACCCTAAACTTCACCCTCACCCTCAACCTAACGGTAACTCTAAACCTAACCCTAACAATAACACTAACCCTAACCCTAAATCTAACCCTCAACCTCAGCCTCACCCTCACCGCAAACTTAACCCTAACCATAACACTAACAATAACCCTAACCCTAACACTAATCCTAACCCCCGCCCTCACCCTCAGCCTAACCCTAAGCCTAACTCTAACCCTAACCCTCACCCTAAATCTAAGCCTAACCATAACCCTAAACTTAACACAAACCCTAACCCTAAACCTAGCCCTAAATCTAACCCTAAACCTAAACATAATCCTCAGCCTCACCCTCACCCTAATCCAAACCCTAACCCGAACCGCACCCTAAATCTAAGTCTAACCCTAACCCTAAACCTAAACTTATCCCTAACCCTAAACCACATCCTAACCCTAAACTTCACCTGAACCCTACCTCTCACCCTAACACTAACCCTAAACCTCACCCTAACCCTAACCCTCACCCTCACCCTCACCCTCAAACTCACCCGCACCCTCACACTCACAGTAACTCTAACCCTAACCCTAACACTAAACGTCACCCTAACCCTAACCCTAAACATCACACTCACCCTAGCCCTCACCCTAACCCTAACCCTAACCCTCATCATAACCCTAACCCTAACCCTCAATCTAACCCTAATCCTCATACTCACCCTCAACTTCAGCCTAACCCTAAGCCTAACGCTAAGCCTAACCCTAAACCTAACCCTAACCCTCACACTCACCCGCTCCCTCACCCACACAGTAACTCTAAACCTAACCCTAACCCTAACCCTAAACCTAACTCTCACCCTCACCCTCACCCTAACAATTACCCTATAACTAACCCTCACCCTACCCCTCCACCTAACCTTATATCTAACCCTAAACCTCACACTCACCCTAACCCTAACCCTAACCCTAAACCCCACCCTAAACCTTACCTTATCCCTAACCCTAAACCCCACCCTAACCGTAAAACTAACCCTCACTCTCACCCTCACCCTCACCATAACTCTAACACTAACCCTAACAATAACACTAACCCTAACCCTAACCATCACCCTAAACCTAATCCTCACACCCACGCAGATGCTCAGCCTAAGCCTAAGTCTTAGCCTACCCCTCAAACTAACCCTCACACTCACGCTCACCCTAACCCTAACCCTAACCCTAACCTCACCCTAACCCTCCCTCAAACCCTAACTCTAACCCTAAACCTAACCCTCACCGTAACCCTAACCCTAACCGTAATCCTAAACCTCACCCTAACACTAACCTTCACTCTCACTCTCAACCTCACTGTAAATCTAACCCAAACCCTAAAAATAACAGTAACCCTAACCCTAACCCTAACCCTAACCAAAACCCTCACCCTCAGCCTCACGCTCACTGAAAACTTAACTCTAACCATAACACTAACAATGACCCTAACCCTAACACTAACCCTAATCCTCACCCCTAACCTAACCCTAACCATAACTTAACCCTAAACCTAAACGTAACCCTAACCCTCACCGAAACCCTAAACCTAACCTTAACCCTAACACAAACCATAACCCTAAACCAAAACATAAACCTAACCCTAATCCTCAGTCTCACCCTCACCCTAACCAAAACCCTAACCCTAACCGCACCCTAAATCTAAGTCTAACCCTAACCCTAAACCTAAACCCTAAGCCTAACCCAACCCTAACCCTCACACTCACCCTCACCCTAACCCAAATCCTAAACCTAACCCTATCCTAACCTTAACCCTCACCCTAGCCCTCACCCTAAACCTAAAGCTAAACCTCATCCTAACCCTCAACCTCACCCTAAACCTAATCCTGACCCTAACCCTAACCCTAACACTCAACCTAACCTTAACCCTCACCCTAACCCTAAACTTAACCTGAGCCCTAACTCTCAAGCTAACCTTAAACCTAACCCTCAACCTAAAGCTAACCCTCACCCTCACCCTCTCCCTCAGCCTAACCCTAAGCCTAAGCCTAACCCTAACGCTAAACCTCACACTCACCCTAACCATTACCCTAATCCTAATCCTAAACCTAAGCCTAACCCTCAGCCTCAACTTAACCCTCACCCTAACCCTAACTCTAACACTAACCCTAATCCTAAACCTCAACCTCAGCCTCACCCTTACCCTAAATCGAAACCTAAACCTCACCCTCACCCTCACCCTAACCCTAACCCTAAACCTGACCCTAACCCTAACCCTAAACCTCACCCTCAGTCTAGCCCTCACTCTAATCCTAATCCTAACCCTCATCCTAACCCTCACCCTAACACTAACCTAACCCTCACCCTCACCCTCACCCTAACACTAATCCTAACCCTAAGCCTCAACCTAACCCTAAACCTCACCCTCTCCGTAACCCTTACCCTAACCCTCACCCTAAACATAAACTTAACCCGAATCCTAACTCTCACCCTAATTCTAACCCCAACCCTCACCCTCACCCTAACCCTAACCCTAAACCTCACCCTCACCCTAGCCCTCACCCTAAACCTAATCCTAACCCTAACCCTCATCCTAACCCTCCCACTAACCCTTACCCTAACCCTCACGCTAACCCTTACCATCACCCTCAACCTCACCCTCACCCTCAGTGTAACCCTAAACCTAATCCTAACCCTAACCCTAACCCTAACCCTAACAGTCACACTAACCCTTACCCTATTCCTAATCCTAACCCTAACCCTCACCCTCACCCTCAGGCTCACCTTAAGCTTAACTCTAACCCTAAAACTCACCCTCAACCTAACCCTAACCCTAACCCTAAACCTCACCCTCACCCTAGCTCTCACCCTAACCCTAATCCTAACTCTAACAATCATCCTAACCCTCCCCATAACCCTAAACCTAACCCTCACCCTAACCCTAATCCTCAAAGTCCAGTGCAAACTGAACAGACCAGCAAAGATACAGATTTCCAATCAGGTGGTCATATTTCCAACTCCACTACTTGTGACTTGGAGAGATCACATAGACTTGTTGTATCTTAGCTGCCATGTCATAAGCGGAGAATATAATAACTCCCTTCTCCTATTTGTGGATGTTGTTGATGTTTTAATGGTTGTGTGTGGTGGAAGTACTGGGTTTTAAAGCTTGGGTACTGTCCGTTAGTCTTTGTGTTCATGTCTGGTACTCTACCACTTGAGCCACAGATCCACTGGTGGCTTTTTGCTGCTTAATTGGAGTAAGAGACACAGGGACTCACCCTCACCCTCAGCCAAACCCTAAGCGTAACACTAATACTAACCCTAACTCTAACCTTTACACTCACCCTAACCCTAACCCTAATGTTAACCCTAAACCTCACCCTAACCCTAAACCTGACCTTCACCCTAGCCCTCACCCTAACCCTAATCCTAAAACTAACCCTCCCCATAACCCTAAACCTAACCCTTACCCTAACCCTAACCCTCAGCCTCACACTAACCCTCATCCTAAATCTCACCACAACCCTAAACCTCATCCTAAACCTGACACTAATCATAACCCTAACCCTCACCTTAACCTGAACCATAACCCTCACCCTCATGCTCGGCCTAAGCCTAAACCTAAGCCTAACCCTCACCCTAACCCTAAACCCAACCCTAACCCTAACTCTAACCCTAAATCTCACCCTCACCCTCACTCTAACACTAAATCTAACCCTAACCCTAACAATAACAATAACCCTAATCCTCACCCTAACCATAATCCTCACCCTAACCCTAAACCTCAACATAACACTTGCCCTAACCCTACCACTAACCCTTAAAATAGCCCTAACCCTAACTTCACCCTAACCAGAACCATAACACGAACCCTCAACCTAAGCCTAATCTTCATGCTCAACTTAACCCTAACCTTAACCATAATCCTCACCCTAACCCTAACCCTCATCCTAACACTTACACTCACCCTAACACTAACCCTAATCCTAATCCTAACCCTAACCCTAACCCTCACCATAACCGTAACCCTAACCCTTACGGTAACAATAACCCTAACCCTAACCCTAACCCTCACCCTAACCATAACCCACACCATAACCCTAAGCTCACCCTAATACCCTCACCCTAACACTAACCCTAACCCTAACACTAACCCTCACACTAACCCTAACCATCACCCTAACCCTAAACCTCACCCTATCACTAACCCTAAACCTCAACCTCAACTTAGCCCTCACCCTAATCCTAACCCTCATCCTCACCCTGAACCTCAAACTCACCCTAACACTTACCCTCAATCTAACCCTCACCCTCACTCTAAACCTAACCCTAACCCTCACCCTAACCCTAACCTTCACCCTTACCATAACCCTCACCCTCAGTCTAACCCTCAAATTTACCCTTACCGTTACCCCCACCCTAAACCTGACCCTAACCCTAACCCTCACCCTAACCCTAACCCTAACCCCTAAACCACACCCTCACTCTAATCCTAACTCTAACCCTAACCCTAACACTCAACCTCATCCTAACTCTAACCCTAACACTTATCCTCAACCAAACGCTCAGCCTAACCCTAAGCCTAAGCCTAACACTTACCCAAACCCACACCCTCACCATAGCCCTCACCATAACACTAATCCTAACCATAACCCTCATCCTAACACTCACCCTAACCCTAACCCTAAACATCACCCTAACTCTAAGCCTCACACCCACCCTCACCCTCAGCCTAACCCTAAGCCTAAGCTTAACACTAACCCTAACACTCACACTCACCCTCACCTAAACCTAATCCTAACCCTAACTCTAACACTAACCCTAAACCTCCACCTAACCCTCACCCTAACCTTAACCCTAAAACTAACCCTAACCCTAACCCTGACCTAACCCTCCAACTAACCCTAAACCTAACCCTATACCTCACCCTCACCCCAACCCTGGACCTAACCCTCACCCTCACCCTCACCCTCACCATAACTCTAACCCTAACCCTAACAATAACACTAATCCTAAGCCTAAACCTAACCCTAACCCTAACCCTAATGCTAACACTCACCCTCACCCTAACCCTAATCCTAACTCTCACCCTAACCCTAACCCTAACACAAACCCTAACCCTAACCCTCAACCTAACCCTCACCCTAACCCTAACTCTAACCCTAAAACTCACCCCCACCCAAAACCTAACTCTAACCCTAATGCAAACCCTAAACCTCTCCCTAACCATAACCGTAACCCACACACTCACCCTCACCTTAACCTTAACAATAAACCTAACCCTTTCAATTACCTTAACCCTAATCTTAACCCTCAACCTAACCATAAACCTCACCCTAACCCAAACCCTTACCCTAACACATATCCTCACCCTAACACTAACCCTAACCCCAACACGAACCCTCACACTAGCCCTAAACTTAACCTCACCCTAACCCGAACCGTAACCCTAACCCTCACCCTAACCCTAACCCTCACGCTAAATGGAACCCTAACCCCAACCTTAAATCTCACCCTAACACTAACCCTCGTCCTTACACACCATAACACTAAACCTAATCCTAATCCTAACCCTAACCCGAAACCTCACCCTCACCCTCACCGTAACCCTAACCCTAACCCTAACACTAACAATAAATCTAACCCTAACCCTAACCCTCACCCTAAACATAACCTTCATCCTAAACCTAACCCTCACCCTAACACTTTCACCCTAACACTAACCCTAACCCTAACACTAACCCTCACACTAACCCTAACCATCACCCTAACCCTAAACTTCACCCTAACACTAACCCTAAACCTCAACCTCACCTTAGCCCTCAGCCTAACCCTAACCCTCATCCTCACCCTAAACCTCACACTAACCCTAACACTTATCCTCAATCTAACCCTCACTCTCACTCTAACCCTAACCCTAAACCTCACCTTAACCCTAACTCTCACCCTTACTATAACCCTCACCCTCAGCCGAACCCTCAACTTTACCCTTACCGTCACACCCACCCTGACCCTCACCTTAACCCTAAACCTCACCCTAACCCTAACTCTACCCCTAAACCTCACCCTCAACCTAACCCTAACTCTAACAGTAAACCTCACCCTAACCCTTATCCTCAACCAAAGGCTCAGCCTAAACCTAAGCCTAAGCCTAAAACGTACCCTAACCCACACCCTCACCCTAGCCCTCACCCTAACCCTAATCCTAACCATAACCCTCATCCTAACCCTCACCATAACCCTAAAACTAACCATCACCTTAATTCTAATCCTCAACCCCACCCTCACACTCAGCCTAACCCTAAGCCTGAGCCTAAGCGTAACCCTCACCCTCACCCTCACCCTAACCCTAATCCTAACCCTAACTCTAACACTAACCCTAAACCTCAACCTAACACTCACCCTAACCTTAAACCTAAAACTAACCCTAACCCTAACCCTCGACCTAACCCTCCAAATGACCCTAAACCTAACCCTAAACCTCACCTCACCATAACCCTAATACTAACCCTAAACCTAACCCTCACCCTAACCCTAAAACTACCCCTCAGCCTAACGCTAACCCTCACCATCAACTCAACACTGTTGCTAACACAAATGCTCACTCTCAACCGAAGCCTCAGCCTAACCCTTACCCTCACCATAACCCTATCCCTTACCCTCTCTCTAACCCGCACCCTACACCTTCCCCTCACCCTAAGCCTAACCCTAACCCAAACCCTAAACCTAACCCTAACCTTCACCCTAACCCTCACCCTAACTCTCACCCTAACCTAACCCTAACCCTCACCCTAACCCTAAACGTAACCCTAACCCTCACCCTCACCGTAACTGTCATCGTAACCCTTACCCTCACCCTATCCCTAAACCTAACAATAACCCTCACCCTAACCCTAACCCTCACCCGAACCCTCACTCTCACCTTCACTCTCACCCTAAACATCACCCTAACCCTAACCCTCAACCTAACCTTAACCCTCACCCTCACATTAACCCTAAACCTAACACTCAACCCTCACCTTAAACTTAACGCTAAACCTAACCCTCACCATCATCCTAGCGCTCAGCCTAACCATAACTCTAACCCTAACC
Source organism: Dipodomys merriami (assembly GCF_024711535.1). NCBI lineage: Eukaryota > Metazoa > Chordata > Mammalia > Rodentia > Heteromyidae > Dipodomys > Dipodomys merriami. Next base: position 59,593 of record NW_027203127.1, read on the forward strand.
CTAACCCTAAAGCTCACCTTCACCCTCAACCTCACCCTCACCCTCAGCCTAATCCTAACCCTAACCCTAATACAAACCCTAAACCTCACACTAACCCTACATCTACCCCTAATGCCAAACCTAATCTTCACCCTCACCCTCACATTAACCCTTACCCGCACCCTCACCTATACCTCACATTAAATCCAACCCTCACCCTCAAACTAAGGCTAACCCTAACCCTCACCCTCACCCTCACCCTAACCCAAACCCTCACCTTCACCCTCACCATAACCTTAAACATAAACCTAACCCTCACCCTAACCCTAACCCTAAACCTAACCCTAACACTAACCCTAACCCTCACACTAACACTCAGTCTAACCCTAACCCTAAACCTCCCCATCACCCTAACCCTCACACTAACCCTAACCCTCACGTTAAACCTAAACCTAACCCTCACCTTCACCCTCAAGCTCACCCTCAGCCTAACCCTAAAGCTAACACTAATCCTAACCCTAAACCTCACCCACACACTCACCCTCACCTTAACCCTAATCCTAACCCTCAACCTCACCCTCAGCCTCACCCTAACCCTCACCCTCACCCTAACCCTAACCCTAAACCTATCCCTATCCCTATCGCTCACCCTAAACCTAATGCTAACCCTAACCCTCACCCTCAGCCTAACCCTCACACTAACCCTTACCCTCACCCTAACCCTAACCTCACCCTCATTCTAACCCTCACTCTAACACTTACGCAAAACCTAACGCTCACGCTAACCCTCACCCTAACACTAACACTAACACCAACCCTAAACCTCACCCTCACCCTCACCCTCAGCCTAAACTAACACTATCCCTCACCCTCATCCTAAACCTAACGCTCACCCTAACCCTCACCCTCACCCCCACCCTCTCACCAACCCTAACCCTCATCCTAAACCTAACCCTAACCCTCACATGAAACCTAACCCTCACCCTAACCCAAACCCTCAAACTAACCCTATCCCTAACCCTAATCCTCACTTCACCCTAATCATCACCCTAACCGTTACAGTCACCCTCACCCTAACAATCACAATAACAATAACCCTCACCCTAACCCCAACCCTAACACTCACCCTCACCCTCAACCTCAGCCTAACAAAAACCCTAACCCTAAACCTCACCCTCACCCTAACCCTAACCCTCACCCAAATCATAACACTAATCCTCTCCTTATCCCTAACCCTAACCCTAACCCTAACCCTCACCCTCACCCTAGACCTCACCCTAACACTAACCCTAACCTTAACCATCATCCTCACCCTAACCCTCACACTAATCCTAACACTAACCAAAACCCGCAACCTAACCCTTACCCTCACCCTAACCCTAACCTTCACACTATCCCTCACCCTAACCCTAACCCTAACACTCACTCTTACTCTAACCCTCACTCTAAACTTTACCCTCACCCTAGTCCTAACCGTAGCACTCACCGTAACCCTCACCTTAACACTAATGCTAACCCTAACCCTCACCCTCACCCTAAGCCTCACCCTAACACTTACCCTAACCTTAACCCTAACCCTAATCCTGACCCTATACTTCAAAAACCTATCCCTCAGCCTACCCCTAACCCTAACATTCACCCTTACCCTAACCCTAACCCTCACCCTAACCCTCACCGTAAACTTTTCCCTAACCCTAAACCTAAACCTAACCCTAAACCTCAAAATATCCCTAACCCTAAACCTAACCATCACCCTCACCCTAAGCCTAATCCTCATCCTAACTCTTACCCTCACTCTAATCCTCACCCTAATCCAAATCTAACCCTCACCCTAACCCTAACCCTAACATTAACCCTAACCCTCAACCTAAACCTAACCCTATCCCTAACCCTAACCTTCACCCTAAACCTCAAACTTACCCTAACCCTCACCCTCACTCTAACCCTCACCCTAATCCTTACCCTCACGTTAACCCTAACACTAAACCTAACCCTAAACCTCACACTAAACCTATCCCTCACCTTACCCCTAACCCTAGCATTCACCATAACACTAAAACTAACCCTCACCCTAACCCTCACTGTAAACTTACCCTATCCCTAAACCTATCCCTAACCCCAATTATCAACCTAACCCTAACCCTAACCCTCACACTCAGACTCACACTCACCCTAGGCCTCACTCTAACCCTCAATCTAAACCTAACAATCACTGTATCCCTAAGACCTACTCTAACACTAACCCTCACCCTCACCCTAACCCACACCCTAACCCTAACCATAACACTAAACAAAACCCTCACCCTAACCTCACCCTAACCCTAACCATAACCCTAATTCTCACCATCACACTAAACCTCATTTTAACCCTAACACTAACCCTCACCCGAATTCTTACGCTCACCCTAACCCTCACGCTATCTCTCATACTAACCCTCACCGTAATCCTTATCCTAAACCTAACCCTAACCCTAACCCTCACCCTAACCCTCACCCAAACCGTAACACTTACCCTAACACTAACCCTCACCCTCACCCTAAACCTCACCCTAGACCTAACCCGAACACTAACCAAAATCCTGACATTAACCCTCACACTAACTCTAACCTTCACCTTACCCCTACCCCTAAACCTAACCCTAACACATCCTCACCCTAACCCTCATCAGAACACTTACCCTCACCCTAACCCTCACCCTAAATCTAACCCTAACCCTACCCTATCACTTACCCTAACCCTAACCCTAACCCTCACCCTCAATCTAACCCTCACTCTAAACCTTACCCTTACCCTAGCCATAACGCTAACGCTCACCATAACGCTCACTCTTAACTTAAGCCTAAACCTAACCCTAAACCTCACCCTAACCCTTCCCATAACCCTAACCCTAACCCTAACCCTCACCCTCAACCTAAACCTAACCCTAATCCTTAATCTCACCCTAACCATAATCCTAACCCACACAGTAATCCTAACTCTCACCCTAACCCTAACCTTATCCCTCCCTGTAACCCTCACCTAACACTAACCCTAAAACAAAACCTCACACTTACCCTAACCCTACCCCTCATGCTCAACCTAACCTTCAACCTCAACATCACCCTCACCCTAACCCTAACCATCACCTAAACCCTAACCCTCACGTGAACCCTCACCCTCACCCTCAGCCTCACCCTCACCCTAAACATCACACTAACCTTAACCCTCACCCTAACACTCAGCCTAAACCTAAAGGTCACCCTAACACAAAAACTCATCCTAAACCTCAAACTAACACTAATGCTAACCATTACACTAACCCTAACCCTCAACCTCAGCCTCACCCTCACCCTAACACTAACCCTCACCCTCACCATCACCCTAAACCTAACACTAACGCTCACCCTCACCCTAATCCTTAACCTCACCCTAACCCTAACACTTACCCTTACCCTAACCGTCACCCTAATCCTAACATTCACCCCAACCCTAACCCCACCCCTTACCCTAACCCTCATCCTAACCCTAACCCTAACCATAACCCTCACCCTAAAGCTCACCCATACCCTAACTCTCAACCTCAACCTAACCCTCACCTTAACCCTTACCCTCAACCTCACCCTAACTCTCACACTAACCCTAACACTCACCCTAAACCTAAAGCTAAACCTAACTCTGACCCTAACCCTAATGCTCACCCTAATCCTCACCCTCACCCTAACACTCACCCTAACATTTACCCTCACCTTATCTCAAACGCTAAACCTAACCCTACCCCTCACACTAAACCTACATCTCACTCTAACACTAAACTTAACATTCTCCCTACCCTAACACTAACCCTCACCCTAACCCTCAGCTTAACCCTTACCCTAACCCTAAACCTATCCCTAACCCTGAACATCACCTTATCCCTAACGCTAACCCTAAACCTCAACCTCACCCTAGCCCTCACCATAACCCTCAACCTAACCCCAACCCTCAACCTAAACCTAACTCATCCTCAACCTAACCCTCACCCTAAACCTAACCATACCACTAAACAAAACCCTCAGCCTAAACCTCACCCTAACCCTAACCCTAATCCTACCCCTCACCCTACCCCTCACCCTAACCCTAACCCTAACTCTCACCCTCAACCTAACCCTCACCTGAACTCTTACACTCATCCTAACCCTCACCCTATCCCTAACACTAACCCTCACCCTAACCCTCACACTAACCCTAACCCTATAACCCTCACCCTATCCCTCACTACATCCCTAACCCTAAACCTAACCCTTACCCTGACCCTAACTCTCACCCTAACCCTTATCCTCCTCCTTACTCTAAACCTAACCCTTAACCTAAACCTCACACTATCCCTAACCCTCACTCTAAACCTAACCCTACCCCTTACCCTAATCCTCATCCTATCCCTAACTCTAAACCTAACCCTCACACATATCCTCATTCTCACCCTCATCCTCATCCTCAACCTAACCCTAACCCTAACCATAATCCTAACCCTAACCCTCACCCTAACTCTAACACTAACCCTCACACTCACACTCACCCACACCCTAACCCTAAACCTAACCCTAACATTCACCCTAACCCTAACCCCAACCCTCACCCTAACTCACACCCTAACCCTAACACTAACCCTAAACCTCACCCTCACCCTAAACCTCACCCTCACACTTACCCTCATCCCAACCCTAAGTCTAACCCTTAACCTAACCCTCACACTAATCCTAAACCTCACCCAAACCTTAACCAAACCCTCACGCTAATAATCATCCTATCCCTAACCCTAATATTGACCCTCAACCTAACCCTAAACCTAACCCTAACCCTAAACCTAACCCTCAAATTTACGTAAGCGAAAACCTCACCTTCAACCTCACCCACACCCTAACCCTCACCCTCACCCTAACCCTCACTCTATCCCTAACCCTAACGCTATCTCTCACTCTCATCCTAAACCTCAAACTCACCCTCACCTTAACACTAACACTAATCCTCACCCTAGACCTTCCCCTAACCCTAATGCTAATCGTAAATCTCATCCTCATCGTAAACCTTATGCTAACCCTATCAATCACCCTCACCCTAACCCTCACCAGAACACTTACCCTCACCCTCAACCTAACCCTAAATCTAACTCTAACCCTCACACTAACCCTAACCCTAACCCTCACCCTAAACCCATCCCTAACATTAACCCTAAACTTCACCCTAATTCTCAACCTAACCCTAACATTAACCCTAACCCTCACCATCACCCTAACCCAACCCCTAAGCCTAAACCTAACCCTAACCCTCAGCATAACCCTCATCCTAACACTAATGCTAACCCTAACCCTCACCCTCACCCTAAGCCTCACCCTAACAATTACCCTGACCTTAATCCTAACTCTAATCCTGACCCTAAAGCTCACAAAAAACCTATCTCTCAGCCTACCCCTAACCCTAACATTCACCCTAACCCTAACCCTAACCCTAACCCTCACCGTAAACTTTTCCCTAACCCTAAACCTAAACCTAACCCTAAACCTCACAATATCCCTAAGCCTAACCCTAACCGTCACACTAACCCTAAGCCTCACACTTATCCTAACCCTAACCCTCACTCTAATCCTCACCCTAATCCTAACCCTAACCCTCAACCTAACCCTAACCCTGACATTAACCCTAGCCCTCACACTAAACCTCAACCTAAACTTAAACCTACTTCTAACACTAAACCTCACCCTAAACCTCACACTTACCTTAAACCTCACCCTCACCCTAACACTCACACTAACCCTTACCCTCACGTTAACCCTAAAACTAAACCTAACCCTAAGCCTCACACTAAACCTATCCCTCACTTTACCCCTAACCCTAACATTCACCCTAACCCAAACCCTAACCCTCACTGTAAATTTTACCCTAACCCTAACCCTATCCCTAACCCCAATTCTCACCCTAACCCTAACCTCACCCTCACCCTCACCTTAGCCCTCACTCTAACCCTCAATCTAACCCTAACCCTCACTTAACCCTAACCCCTACCCTAACACTAAGCCTCACCCTCACCCTAACCCTAACCCTAACACTAACCAAAACCCTCACCCTAACCTCACCCTAACCCTAACCCTAACACTAATCCTCACCCTCACACTAAACCTCATCTTAACCCTAACACTAACCCTCAACCTAACCCTAACCCTCACCCGAACTCTTACCCTCACCCTAACCCTCACCCTAACTCTCATCCTAACCCTCACCATAATACTTACTCTAACCCTAACCCTAAACCTCACACTAACCCTCACCCAAACCGTAACACTTACCCTAACACTAACCCTCACACTCACCCTAAACCACACCCTAGACCTAACCCTAATACTAACAAAAACCCTCAAAGTAACCCTCACCCTAACTCCAACCCTCACCCTACCCCTAACCCTAAACCTAACCCTAACACTCATCCTCACCCTAAACCTTACCCGAACACTTACCCTCACCCTAACCCTCACCCTAAACCTAACCCTAACCTCACCCTATCCCTCACCCTAACCCTAACCCTAACCCTCACCCTCACTCTAACCCTCACTCTAAACCTTACCCTAACCCTAGACCTAACCGTAAACCTCACCATAACCCTCACCCTAAACTTAACCCTAAACCTAACCCTAACACTCACCCTCACCCTCCCCATAACCTTAACCCAAACCCTAATCCTCACCCTCACACTAAACCTAACCCTAATCCTTACCCTCACCCTAACCATAACCCTAACCCACACAGTAATCCTAACTCTCACCCTAACCCTAACCCTATCCCTCCCTGTAACACTCACCTAACACTAACCCTAAACCTAAACCTCACCCTAACCCTAACCCTAACCCTCATGCTCACCCATAACTTCAACCTCACCATCACCCTCACCCTAACCCTAACCCTCACCAAAACCCTAACCCTCACGAGAAACCGAACCATCACCCTCAGCCTCACCCTCACCCTAAACATCACACGAACCCTTAGCCTCACCCTAACCCTAAACCTAACACTCAGCCTAAAGCGAACGGTCACCCTAACCCAAAACCTCACCCTAATCCTCAAACTAACCCTAACGCTAAACATTACCCTAACCCTAACCCTCACCCTCACCATCACCCTAAACTTAACACTAACCCTCACCCTCACCCTAATCCTTAACCTCACCCTAACCCTAACCCTTCCCCTTACTCTAACCATCACCCTAATCCTAACATTCACCCTAATCCTAATGCTACCCCTTACCCTAACCCTCATCCTAACCCTAACCCTAACCCTAACCCTCACCCTAACACTAACCCTAACCCTACCCCAACCCTCAAAAACACCCTAAACTTCACCCTAACCCTAATGCAAACCAGAACCCTAAACCTCACCCTAACCCTAAACCTCACACTAACCCTAACCATCACTCTAACCCTAAACTTCATCTTATCCCTGACCCTCCCCCTAATTCTCACCCCAACATTAATCTTAACCCTTACCTAACCGAAACCCTCACCCTCAACCTCACCCTCACCCTAACCCTCAACCTCACATTAGACCTCACGATAAACCTTACCCTAAACCTAACAATAACCCTCACACTAACCCTCACCGTCACCCTAAACCTAACCCTAAGCCTTAAACTTACCCTAACCCTAACCCTAACTTTAACCCTCACACTAACCCTAACCCTCATCCTAAACCTAACCCTCACCCTCACACTAAACCTCACCCTAAACCTTACCCTCACCCTAACCTAACCCTAAATCTAAACCTCAAAATAACCCTAACCCTCATCCTAACCCTCACTCTAACACTTACCCACAAGCTAACCCTAACCCTAACCCTAAACCTAAACCTAACCTTAACCTAATTCTAACCCTAACACTAACCCTCACACTAACACTCACCCTAACCATAACCCTAACCCTCCCGCTCACCCTAACCCTCACACTAACCCTAACCCTCACCTTAAACCTAAACCTAACCCTCACCTTCACCCTCAAACTCACCCTCAGCCTAACCCTAACACTAACACTAATCCTAACCCTAACCCTCACCCACACCCTCACCCTAACCCTAATCCTAACCCTCAACCTCACACTCAGCCTCACCCTAACCCTCACCCTCACCCTAACCCTAACCCTAACACTATCCCTATTGCTCACCCTAACCCTTATGCTTACCCTAACCCTCAACCTCACCCTAACCCTCACACTAACCCTTACCCTCACCCTAAACCTAACCTCACCCTCATTCTAACCCTCACTCTAACACTTACCCACAATCTAACCCTCAGCGTAACCCTCACCCTAACCCTAACACTAGCACTAACACGAACACCAACTCTAACCCTCACCCTCACCCTCACCCTCAGCCTAACCTAACCCTAACCCTCACCCTCATCCTAACCCTAACGCTAATCCTAACCCTCACCCTCACCCTAACCCTCTCACCAACCCTAAGCCTCATCCTAAACCTAAACCTAACACTAACCCTCACGTGAAACCTAACCCTCACCCTAACCCAAACCCTCACCCTAACCCTATCCCTAACCCTAACCCTCACTTCACCCTAATCATCACCCTAACCGTTACAGTCACCCTCAACCTAACAATCACACTAACCCTAACCCTCACCCTCACCCCAACCCTAACACTCACCCTCACCCTCAACCTCAGCCTAACAAAAACCCTAACCCTAAACCTCACCCTCACCCTCACCCTAACCCTTACCCAAACCCTTACCCACACCCTAACCCTCACCCTATCGCTAATGCTAACCCTAAACTTCACCCTCACCCTAACCCTCACCCTAACCCTTAACCTCACCTTAACCCTAACCCTAACCCTAACCCGAATCATCACACTAAACCTAACCCTAACCCTATCCCTCAGCCTAACACTCACCCAAATCATAACACTAATCCTCTCTCTATCCCTAATCCTAAACCTAACCCTAACCCTCACCCTCACCACTAACCCTAACCCTAACCATCACCCTCACCCTAACCCTCACACTAACCCTAACACTAACCAAAACCTCATCCTAACACTCACCCTCACCCTAACACTAACCCTCACCCTATTACTCACAATAATCCTAACCCTATCCCTCACCCTCACTCTAACCCTCACTTTAAACCTTACCCTCACCCTTGCCCTAAACCTAACGCTCATTGAAACCCTCACCCTAAACTTAACCCTAAACCTAACCCTAACCCTCACCCTCACCCTCCCCATAACCCTAACCCTAACCCTAATCCTCACCCTCACACTAAACCTAACCCTAATCCTTACCCTCACCCTAACCATAACCCTAACCCACACAGTAATCCTAACTCTCACCCTAACCCTATCCCTCCCTGTAACACTCACCTAACACTAACCCTAAACCTAAACCTCACCCTAACCCTACCCCTACCCCTCATGCTCACCATAAACTTCAACCTCAACATCACCCTCACCCTAACCCTAACCCTCACAAAAACCCTAACCCTCACGAGAACCTGAACCGAACCCTCAGCCTCACCCTCACCTTAAACATCACACTAACCCTAAGCCTCACCCTAACCCTAAACCTAACACTCAGCCTAAAGCGAACGGTCACCCTAACCCAAAACCTCACCCTAATCCTCAAACTAACCGAAAAGCTAACAATTTCCCTAACCCTAACCCTCACCCTCACCATAATCCTAAACCTAACACTAACCCTCACCCTCACCCTTATCCTTAACTTCACCCTAACCCTAACCCTTACCCTTACTCTAACCGTCACCCTAAGCCTAATATTCACCCTAACCCTAACCCTACCCCTTACCCTAACCCTCATCCTAACCCTAACCCTAACCCTAACCATCACCCTAACACTAACTCTAAACCTATACCTAATTGTCAAAAACACCCTATCCCTCACCCTAACCCTAATGCAAACCGAACCCTAAACCTCACCCTAATCCTAACCCTCATCCTAAACCTGACACTAACTATAACCATCACTCTAACCCTAAATTCATCCTATCCCTGATCCTCCCCCTAATCCTCCCCCTAACCCTAACCTTAAGCCTTACCTAACCGAAACGCTCACCCTCACCGTCACCCTCAACAAAACCCTCAACCTCACATTAGACCTCACCATAAACCTTAAGCTAAACCAAACAATAACCCTCACACTAACCCTCACCGTCACCCTAAACCTAACCCTAAGCCTTACCCTCAACCTAACCCTAACCCTAACTCAAACCCTCACACTAACCCTAACCCTCATCCTAACCCTAACCATCACCCTCACCCTAAACCGCACCCTAATCCTTACCCTCAACATAACCATAACCCTGACTATAACCCTCAAACTAACCCTAACCTTCATCCTAACCCTCACTCTAACACTTACCCACAACCTAAGCATAACCCTAAACCTCTCCCTAACCCTAACCCTAACCCTAACACTAACACTAACCATAAACCTTACTTCACCCTAATCATCACCCTAACCGTTACAGTCACCATCACCCTAAAAATCACACTAACCCTAATCCTCACCCTAACCCCAACCCTACCACTCACTCTCACCCTCACCCTCAGCCTAACAAATATCCTAACCCTAAACCTCACCCTCACCCTCACCCTAACACTAACCCTAACCAACATCCTAACCCTAACCCTAACCCTCACCCTCATCTTCAGCCTAACCCTAACCCTAACCCTAAAGCTAAACCTAACCCTCACCCTCACTCTTACCCTAACCGTACTCCTCACCCTAACCCTCATCCTCACTCTAACCCAAACACTAACCCCAAACATCACCCTCACCTTCAGCCTAATCCTAACCCTAACCCTCACCCTCACCCTAAACCTCAACCTAACCCTCATACTCACAATAACACTTAACATCACCCTAATCCTAATATTAACCCTAACCCTCACCCTATACTTCATCCTAATCCTAACCCTAACCCTAACCCTAACCTCACCCTAATGCTAACACTAACCCTCACCCTCACTCTAGCCCTCAAACTAACCCTAATCTTAACCCTAAACCTCACCCTCAGTCTCACCTTAATCCTAACACCTTAACCCTCACCCTCACACTTATGCTCGGCCTAAGCCTAAACCGTAGCCTAAGACTAACCCTAAGCCTCACATTCACCTTCACCCTACCCCTAACCATAACACTAACCTTTACCCTAAACCTCACACTAACTCTCACCCTAACGCTAACTGTAACTTCTACCTCACCCTAACCCTAACCCTCATTTTCACCCTAGCCCTCCGCCTAACACTAAGCCGAACCCTAACACTAACCCTAACCATAAATCTCAACCTAACCCTCACCCTAACCCTAACCCTCACCCTCACGCTAGTCCATACCCTAACTCTAAGCTTAAGCCTAACCCTCAACCTACACCTCACTCTAAACCTAACCCAAACCCACAACCAAAACCTAACCCTCACCCTGACCCTCACCCTAACTCTAATCCTAAGCCTAACCCTAAACCTAATCCTCAAACTCACCCTCACCTTAACCCTAATCCTAATCCTAACCCTAGCCCTAACCCTCACCCTAAACCTCACACTAACACTACCTCTAACACTAACCGTAACCATAAACCTAACCATAAACCTCACCCTCAGCCTCACCCTCACCACAAACTTAACTCTAACCATAAAAATAACAATAACCCTAAAACTAACCCTAACCCTAACACTCACTGTAAACCTAACCCTAACCCTAACCATAACCCTAAACCTTACCCTAACTCTAACCCTAACCCTAACCCTAATCATCACCCTCACCCTCACCCTAACCCAAACCCTAACCCTAAGCCTCACCCTAACCTAAACCCTAACCCTAAACGTACCCTAACCCTAAACATAAACCTAAACCTAACCCTAACCCTAAAACTCATCCTAACCCTCACCCTACACCTAACCCTAACACTCACACTAACCCTCGCCCTCATGCTCGGCCTAAGCCTAACCCTAACCCTAACCCTAACCCTCACCCTAACACTCACCCTAACCCTAACCCTAACAATAACCCTAATTCTAACCATAAACCTCACCCTAACCCTAACCCTAACTCTCACCCTCACAGTAACTTTAAACCTAATCCTAATCCTACCAATAACCTTAACCCTAACCCTAACACTCACCCTATCCATAACCCTCACCCTAACCCTAACCCGAACCCTAACCCGAACCCTCACTCTCACCCTTAGGCTCGGCCTAAACCTAAGCCTAAGCCTAAGACTAACCCTTACCCTCACACTCAACCTCACCCTAACGCTAACAGTAACACTCACCCTAACCCTAACCCTCACCCTCACCCTCACCCTCCGCCTAACACTAAGACTATCACTAACCCCAACCCTCACCCTAATACTGACCCTAAACCTAACCCTCACACTAAACCTCACCCTAACCCTCACCCTCACCCAAGCCCATAACCTAACCCTAAGCCTAATCCTAACCCTCACCCTAAACCTCACTCTAACCCTAACCCCAACCCTCACCCTAACCCTAACCCTCACCCTCACCCTCTGCATAACTCTAATCCTATCACCAACCCTAACCCTCACCTTAAACCTCACCTTAACGCTAACCCCAACACTATCCCTAACCCTAAACCTAACCATAAACCTCACTCTCAGCCTCACCCTCACTGCAAACTTAACTCTAACCATAACACTAACAATAACCCTAACGCTAACCCTAACCATAACCCTAACCATCACTGTAACCCTATCCTTAACCCTAATCCTAACCGTAACCCTAAACCTTACCCTAACCCTAACCCTAACTCTAACCCTAATTCTCACCCTCAACCTCACCCTCAACCAAACCCTAACCCTAACGCTCACCATAACCCTAACCCAAACCCTAAACCTAACCCTAACCCTAACCCAAATCCTAAACCTTACCCTAACTCTACACCTAACCCTAACCCTAAACCTCATCGGAACCCTCACCCTAACCCTAACCCTCACACTAAACCTAACCCTAACCCTCACCTTCATGCTCGGCCAAAGCATATGCCTAAGCTTAAGCCTAAACCTAACCCTAACCCTAACCCTCACCCTAACCCTAACCCTAAAAATAACCCTAACCCTCACCCTGTCCATAACCCTCACCCTAATCCTAACCCTCACACTCACCCTTAGGCTCGGAATAAGCCTAAGCCTAAGACTAAGAGTAACCCTTACCCTCACACGTACCCTCACCCTAACCCTAACAGTAACACACACCCTAACACTAACCCTCACACTAACCCTCACCATAACACTAACACTAACCCTAAACCTCACCCAAACCTTAACCCTAACCCTCACCCTCACCCTCTGCCTAACACTAAGCCTATTCCTAACCCCAACCCTTACCCTAACACTAACACCAATCCTAACCCTCACCCTAACCCTCATTCGAACCTTGACCCTAAACCTCACCCTCACCCTAGCCCATACCCTAACCCTAAACCTAATCCTAAACTTCACCCTAAAACTCACTCTAACCCTAACCGCAACCCTCACCCTAACCCTAACCCTCAACCTCACCCTCAACATAACTCTAATCCTAACCTTAACCCTAACCCTAATCCTCACACTCACCCTCACCTTAACCCTAATCCTAATCCTAACCCTAACACTCACCCCAACCCTAAACCTCACCCTAAACCTAACCCTAACACTAACCCTAACCCTAACCCTCACCCTAACCCTAACTCTAACCCTAAACCTCACCCTAACCCTAAACCTCACCCTAACACTTACCTTCACCCTAAAACTAACCTTAACCCGAACAGTAACACTCACACTAACCCTAACCATCAACCTAAACTTAAAACTCACCCTAACCCTAACCCTAAACATCAACATAGCCCTAACCCTAACCTTTACCCTAACCCTAACACTCATCCTAACCCTAATCCTCACACTCACCCTCAAGCTGGGCCAAAGCCTAAGCATAAGTCTAAGACTAACCATAACCCTCACACTCACCCTCATCCTAACCCTAAACGTAACCCTATCCCTAAACCTAACCCTCACACTAACACTCACCCTAAAACTAAAACTAACTCTAAACATAAACCTCACGCTCAACCTCAACTTCACCGTAAACTTAACCCTAAACATAACACTAAGAATTACCGTAACCCTAACCTTAATCCTCACCATAACCCTAAAACTAACCCTAACACTAACCCTAACCATAACCCTAATCCTAAACCTAACCCTAACCCTAACCCTAATCCTTATCCTCACCCTCACCCTAACCCAAAACCGAAAACCTAACCCTCACCCTATCACTAACAGTAATCCTAAACCTAACCCTAACCCTAACCATAACCATAAACCTAACCGTAACCCTAACCCTAAATCTCATCCTACCCTTCACCCTAACCCTAACCCTCAACCTAACCCTAACACTAACCCTCACCCTCATGCTCGGCCTAAGCCTAAGCCTAAGCCTAACCATAACCCTAACCCTAACCCTCACCATAACCATAAACCTAACACTAACCCTAACTCTAACCCTAAACCTCACCCTCACCCTAACTCCAACTCTAACCCTAATCCAAAATCTAAACCTCACTCTAACCCTAACCCTAACCCTCACCCCCACACTCACCGAAAACGTAAACCTAACCCTAATCCTAACAATAACCCTAACCCTCACCTTCAGCCTCACCCTAACCCTAATTCTAACCCTAAACCTCACCCTCACCCTAACCATAACCCTAACCCTAAACCTCACCCTAACCCTAACCCTAAACCTCACCCTCACCCTAGCCCTCACCCTAACCCTAACTCTCATCCTCACCCTAAACCTCACACTAACCCTAACATTAATGCTCAATCTAACCCTCACCCTCACCCTAACCCTAAACCTAACCCTCACCCTAACCCTAACCTTCACCATTACCATAACACTCACCCTCAGCCTAACCCTCACCTTTACCCTTACTGTCCCCCTCCCCCTAACCCTAACTCTCACCCTCAACATAACCCTAACCATAACCCTAAACATCACCCTAACGCTAACCTTAACCCTCACCCTCACTCTAGCCCTCACACTAACCCTAAACCTAACTGTAACCCTAAACTTCATCCTAAGCCTCACCCTAACCCTAAAACCCTAAACATCATCCTAACCCTAACGCTCTCCCTCACACTCATGCGCGGCCTAAGCCTAAGACTAAGCCTAAGACTAACCTTAACCCTCACACTCACCCTAATCCTCACCCTAATCCTAAAACTAACCTCACCCTCACCCTAGCCCATACTCTAAGCCTAAGCCTAAGCCTAACCCTCACCCTCACCCTAAGTCTAATCTTAACCCTAACGCTCACACTCACCCTCACCCTAACCCTAACTGTAACACTAACCCTAACCCTAACACTAAACCTCACCCTAATGATAACTGTAACCGTAAACCTCATCCTCACCCTAACCCTAAAAATCACTCTCACTCTAACCCTCCACCTAACACTAAGCCTATCCCTAACCCCAACCCTAACCCTAACATTAACACTTAACCTATCCCTCACACTAACCTTCACCCTAACCCTGACCCTAAACCTCACCCTAACCTTAGCCCATAACCTAACCCTAAGCCTAATCCTAAACCTCACCCTAACCCTCACTCTAACCCTAAACCCAACCCGAATCTAACGCTAACCCTCACCCTCACCCTCACCCACAGCCTAAACCTAAGCCTAACAGTAACCCTAACCCTAAACCTCACACTCACCCTAAACCTAAGCCTAACCCTAACCCTAACCCTAACACCAACACTAACCCTAACCCTCACCCTAAACCTAACTCTAACCCTAATCCTCACCCTAACCCTAACCCTAACCCTCACCCTCACAGTAACTTTAAACCTAACCCTAATCCTAACAATAACCCTAACCCTAACCCTAACCCTTACCCTGTCCATAACCCTCACCCTAAACTTAACCCTCACCCTAACCCTAACCCTCACCCTCACCCTTTGGCTCGGAATAAGCCTAAGCCTAAGACTAAGTCTAACCCTTACCCTCACACTCACCCTTACCCTAACCATAATACTAACACTCAACCTAAATCTAATGTTCACACTGACCCTCACTCTAACACTAACACTAAACCTAAACCTCACCCAAACCCTAAACCTAACCCTCACCCTCACCCTCACCCTCTGCCTAACATTAAGCCTATCCCTAACCCCAACCCTAACCCTAATACTAACCCTAAACCTAACCCTCATCGTAACCCTCACTCTAACCCTGACCCTAACCCTCACCCTCACCCTAGCCCATACCCCAACCCTAAGCCTAATCCTTAGCCTTACCCTGACCCTCACTCTATCCCTAACCCCAACCCTCACCCTAACCCTAAACCTCACCCTCACCCTCACCATAACGCTAATCCAAACCCTAAACCTAACCCTAACCCTCACACTCACCCTCACATTAACCCTAATCCTAATCCTAACCCTAACCTTTACACTCACCCCCACCCTAAACATCACACTAACACTAACCTAACACCCTAACCCTAACCCTCACCCTAACCCTAACTCTAACCCTAAATCTCACCCTTACCCTAAACCTCACCCTAACACTTACATTTACCCTAAAACTAACCTTATCCCGAAAACTAACCCTCACACTAAACCAAACCATCACCCTAAACTTAAAACTCACCCTCACTCTAAACCTAACCCTAATCCTAACCCTCACACTCACCCTAAGGCTAACCCTAAACATAACACTAACCCTCACCCTCACCCAAACCCTAACCCTCAACTTCACGCTAAAGCTAACCCTAATCCTCACCCTCACACTAACAATCACTCTAACCGTAACTGTAATCATAACCCTATCCCTAAATCTAACCACCACCCTAACCCTAACCCTAACCATAACCCTACCCCTCACCCTAACCCTTACAGCTACTCTACCCCTAAACCTAACACTCACAATAACCCTCACGCTAACCCTAACCCTAACCCTAAACGTCAAACTCACCCTCACCCATAACCTCACCCAAACCCAAACCCTAACCCTTACCCTAACCCTAAACTTAACCCTAACACTCAACCTTATCTTAAACCTCACCCTCAGCCTAAACCTCACCTTTACCATTACCATCACCCTCACCCAAACCCTAAACCTCATCCTAAACCTCACCCTAACCGTAACCCTAACCATCACACTAACCCTAATCCTCATCCCCACCCTCACCCTCAGCCTAACCCTAAGCGTAAGCCTAACCCTAACCCTAACCCTCACACTCACCCTCATCCTAACCCTAATCCTAATGCTAACCCTAACCCTAAAACTAAACCTGAACCTGAACCTCACACTCACCCTAACCCTAATCTTAACCCTAACCCTCACCCTAACACTAACCCTCACCCTCACCGTAACCCTAACCCTCATCCAAACCCTCACCCTATCCCTCACCCTAACCCTAAACCTCAGCCTATCCCTAATCCTAACCCTCACCCTCACTGTGACCCTAAACCTAATCCAAACACTCACGCTAACCCTAAACCTAACCCTGACCCTAACCCTTAACCCTAACCCTCACCCACATCCTCACCCTCATCCTCACCCTCAATGTAAACTTAAACCTAACCGTAAAACTAACAATAACCCTAACCCTAAACCTAATCCTAACCCTCACCCTCACCCTAACCTAATCCTAAACCTCAGCCTAACCCTAACCTTCACCCTCAAAGAAACCTTAACCCTAACCTTAAACCACACCCAAACGCTAACCCTATCCCTCACCCTCACTCTAGCCCTCACTCTAACCATAATCCTAACCCTAAACCTCATCCTAACACTCAACCTAACCCTAAAACCCTAACTTTCATTCTAACCCTAACCCTCTCCCTCACACTCATGATCCGCCTAAGCCTAAGCCTAAGACTAAGACTAAACCTAAACCTCACACTCACCCTAACACTCACCCTAACCCCAACACTAACTCTCACCCTCACCCTAGCCCATACTCTATGCCTAAGCCTAAGCCTAACCCTCACCCTAACCCTCACCCTAACCCTAAGTCAAATCCTAACCCTAACCCTCACACTCACCCTCACCCTAACCCTAACTGTGAGACTAACCCTAACCCTAACCCTAACCCTCACCCTAATGCTAACTCTAACCCTAAACCTCATCCTCACACTAACCCTAACTCTCACCCTCACCCTCACCCTCCACCTAACACTAAGCCTATCCCTAACCCCAACTCTAACCCTAAACCTAACCCTCACACTAACCGTCACCCTAACCCTGACCCTAACCCTCACCCTCACCCTAGCCCATACCCTAAACATAAGCCTAATCCTAACCCTCACCCTACCCTGACCCTCACTCTAATGCTCGGCATAAGCCTAAGCCTAACCATAGCCATAAACCTAACCCTCACCCTAACCATAAACCTAACTCTAACCCTAACTCTAACCCTAAACCTCACCCTCACCCTAACTCTAACTCTAGCCCTAAAACTCAAACTAGCACTCATCTTAACCCTAACCCTAACCCTGACCCTCACCCTCACCCTCACCCTCACCCTAACCCTTACCCTATAAATAACCCTAACCCTAACCCAAACCCTAATCATAACCCTCACCCTCACCCTAAGGCTAACCCTAAACATAACACTAACCCTCACCCTCACCCAAACCCTAACCCTTACTTCACCCTAACCCTAACCCTAAAACTCACCCTCACTCTAACCATCACCCTAACACTCACGATTAACCTAACCCTCACTCTCATCCTAAACCTCACCCTCACCCTCACCCTAGCCCTAACCAGAACATTAACCCCTAGCCTAACGCAATCACTAACCCTCACCATAACCCTCACCCTCACCCTATCCCTAACAATAACCCTAACCCTAACCCTAACCCTAACCCTAACCCTAACCCTAACCCTAACCTTAACCATTACCATCATCCTCACCCTAACCCTAAATCTCAACCTAAACCTCACCCTAACCATAACCCTAACCATCACCCTAAACCTAATCCTCACCCCCACGCTCACCCTCAGCTTACCCCTAAGCCTAACCCTAAACCAAAACCTAAACCTAACCCTCACCCTCATCCTAACCCTAATCCTAACCGTAACCCTCACACTAATCCTAACCCTCACCCTCACCTTAACCATAACCCTCATCCTAACCTTCACCCTATCCCTCACCCTAACCCTAAACCTCAGCCTAACCCTCAGCCTCACTGTGACCCTAACCCTAATCCAAACCCTCACCCTAACCCTAACCCTAAACCTAACCCTACCCCTCACCCTAACCCTTACCCCTACCCTACCCCTAAACCTAACGCTCACAATAACACTCACCCTAACCCTAACCCTAACCCTAAATGTCAACCTATCCCTCACCCTCAACCTCACCTGAACTGAAACCCTAACCCTTACCCTAACCCTAAACCTATCCCTAACACTCAACCTTATCTTAACCCTCACGCTCAGTCTAAACCTCACCTTAACCATTACCATCATCCTCACCCTAACCCTAAATCTCATCCTAAACCTCAGCCTAACTTTAACCCTAACCATCACCCTAAACCTAATCTTCACCCCCACCCTCACCGTCAGCCTAACCCTAAGCCTAAGCCTAAGCCTAACCCTAACCCTAACCCTCACACTCACCCTCCTCCTAACCCTAATCCTAACGCTAACCCTAACCCTGAACCTAAACCTAAACCTAACCCTCACCCTCAGCCTAACCCTAATCCTAACCCTAACCCTCACACTAATCCTAACCCTCAACCTCACTGTAACCATAACCCTCATCCTAACCCTCACCCTATCCCTCACCCTAACCTTAAACCTCAGCCTAACCCTGAGCCTCACTGTGACCCTAACCATGATCCAAACCCTCACCCTAACCGTAACTCTAACCCTAACCCTAAACCTCACCCTAACCCTAATCCTAACCCTCACCCTCATCTTAACCCTCATTGTAAACTTAACCCTAACCATAAAACTAACAATAACCCTAACCCTAAACCTAATCCTAACCCTTACCCTCACCCTAACCCTAACACTAACCCTTACCCTAATCCTAACCCTCACCCTCAACGTAACCCTAACCCTAACCCTAAACCTCACACTAACGTTAACCCTAACCCTCACCCTCAATCTAGCCCTCACCCTAACCCTAATCCTAACCCTAAACCTCATCCTAACACTCAACCTAACCCTAAAAAACTAACTCTAATCCTAACCCTAACCTCTCCCTCACACTCATGCTCGGCCTAAGCCTAAGCCTAAACCTAAGACTAAACATAACCCTCACACTCACCCTAACCCTCACCCTAACCCTAACACTAACCCTCAACCTCACCCTAGCCCATACTCTAACCCTAAGACTAAGCCTAACCCTCATGCTAACCCTCTCCCTCACCCTAACTCTAATCCTAACCCTAAACCTCACACTCACCGTCACCCTAAACCTAACTGTGACAATAACCCTAACCCTAACACTAACCCTCACCCTAAAGCTAACTCTAAACCTAAACTTCATCCTCACCCTAACCCTAAAACTCACCCTCACCCTCACCCTCCGCCGAACACTAAGCCTATCCCTAACACTAACATTAACCCGAAACCTAACCCTCACACTAACCCTCACCCTAACCCTGACCCTAACCCTCACCCTCACCCTAGCCCATATTCTAAACCTAAGCCTATTCCTAACCCTCACCCTAACCCTCACTCTAACCCTAACCCCAACCCTCACCCTAACCCTCACCCTCACCCTCAGCCTAAATCTAAGCCTAACAGTAACCCCAACCCTAAACCTCACACTCACCCTAAACCTTACCCTAACACCAACCCTAAAACTAACCCTAACCCTAACCCTCACCCTAACCCTAAATCTAACCCTAATCCTCACCCTAAGCCTATCCCTCACCCTCAACCTCAAGCTGGGCCTAAGCCTAAGCATAAGCCTAAAACTAAACCTAACCCTCACACTCACCCTCACCCTAACCGTAAACGTAAACCAAACCCTCACACTAACCCTCAACCTAAAGCTAAACTTAACTCTAACACTATCCATAACAATAACCCTCACCCTCAGCCTCACGCTCACCCCAAACTTAACCCTAACCATAACACTAACAATAACCCTAATCCACACCATAACCCTAACCCTAAACCTAACCCTAACCCGAACCCTAGACCTAATCCTTACCCTCACCCTCACCCTAACCCAAACCCTAACCCTAACCTTAACCCTAAACCTAACCCTAACCCTAATCCTAACCCTAAACCTAATCCTAACAATAACCTTAACCCTAAATCTTATCCTAACCCTCACCCTAACCCTAACCCTAACCCTCACCCTAACCCTAACCTTAACCCTCACCCTCATGCTCGGCCGAAGCCTAAGCCTAAGCCTAACCATAACCCTAACCCTAACCTTCACCCTAACCATAAACCTAACACTAACCCTAACTCTAACCCTAAACCTTACCCTCACCCTAACTCTAACTCTAACCCTAACCCTAAACCTAAACCTCACCCTAACCATAACCCTAACCGTCACCCTGACACTCACCGAAAATGTAACCCTAACCCTAATCCTAACAATAACCCTAACCCTTACCCTAACCCTCACCCTATCCATAACCCTCACCCTAACACTAACCCTCAACCTAACACTAACCCTAACCCTAAAACTAACCCTCACACTGACCCTAAACATCAAACTAACCCTAAACCTCACCCTAAACCTAACCCTAAACCTCACCCTCACCCTAGCCCTCACCCTAACCCTAATCCTCATCCTCACCCTAAACCTCACACTAATCCTAACACTAATCCTCAATCTAACCCTCCCCCTCCCCCTAACCCTAACCCTAACCCGCACCCTCACCCTCACCCTAACCCTAACCTTCACCATTACCATAACACTCACACTCAGCTTAAACCTCACCTTTACCCCTACTGTCCCCCTCACCCTAACCCTCACCCTAACCCTCATCCTCATCCTAACACTCACCCTAACCCTAACCATAAACCTCACCCTCAATGTAACCCTAACCCTAACCCTAAACTCACCCTAATGCTAACCCTAACACTCACCCTCACTCTAGCCCTCACTCTAACCCTATTCCTAACGCTAAAACTCATCCTAACCCTCACCCTAATCATAACACCCTAAACCTCACCCTCACCCTAGTCCATAACCTAACCCTAAGCTAAAGCCTACCCCTCACACTAACCCTCACTCTAACCCTAACCCAAAACCACACCCTAACCCTAACCCTCACCCTAACCCTAACTCAAATCCTAAGCTTAACCCTAACCCTAATCCTCAAACTCACCCTCACCTTAACCATAATTCTAATCCTAAACCTAACCCTAACCCTAAACCTAATCCTTACCCTCACCCTCACCCTAACTCAAACCCTAATCCTAACCCTCACCCTAACCCTAACCTTAACCCTAAACCTAACCCTAACCTTAATCCTAACCCTAAACCAAACCCTAACCGTAACCTTTACCCTAAATCTCATCCTACCCCTCACCCTAACCCTAACCCTAACCCTCACCCTAACCCTAACCCTAGCCCTCACCCTCATGCTCGGCCTAAGCCTAAGCCTAAGCCTAACCATAACCCTAACCCTAACCCTCACCCTAACTCTAATCCTAACACTAACCCTAACTCTAACCCTAAACCTCACCCTCACCCTAACCCTAAACCTAAACCTGATCCTAACCCCAAACTTAACCCTCACCCTTACCCTCACCGTAAAGTAACCCTAACCCTAACCCTATCAATAACCCTCACCCTAATCCTAACACTCAACCTAACCATAACCCTTACCCTAACCCTAAACCTCACCATAACACTAACCCTAACCCTAACACTAACCCTCACACTAACCCTAACCATCACCCTATCCCTAATCCTCACCCTAACACTAACCCTAAACTTCACCCTCACCCTAGCCCTCACACTAACCCTAATCCTCATCCTCACCCTAAACCTCACACTAACCCTAACACTAATCCTCAATCTAACCCTAACACTAAACCTTACCCTAACCCTCACCCAAACGCTAACCATCATCCTTACCATAACCCTCACCCTCAGCCTAACCTACACCTTCACCCTTTCCCTCAGCCTAACCCTAAGCCTAACCCTAACCATAACACTAAGGCTCACACTCACCCTCACCCTCACACTAATCCTAAAGCTAACCCTATCCCTAACCCTAAACCTCACCCTAAACATAACCTTCACCCTAACCTCACCCTAACACTTATCCTAACCTTCACTCTAATCCTAACCATCACACTTTGGGGAACACTCACCCTCAGCCTAACCCTGATCTTTACTCTTACCGTCCGCTCACCCTAACCCTCACCCTAACCCTAACCCTCATCCTAACACTCACTCTAACCCTAACCCTATCCATCACCCTAACATTAACCCTCATCCTCACCTTCACCCTCAGCCTAACCCTAAGCCTAAGACTAATCCTAACCCTCACACGCACCCTAGCCCTAACCCTAAACCTAAGCCTAACCCTAACCCTCATCTTAACCCTCACCCTAACCCTAACCCTAACCATCACTCAAAACCTATTCCTAACCCCCACCCTCACCCTCAGCCTAACCCTAATCCTAAGACTAACCCTAACCCTAACCCTCATCCTCACCCTAGCCCGCACCCTAACCCAAATCCAAACCATAACCCTCACCCTAACCCTCACCCTAAACCTAACCCTAAACCTCACAATAAACCTAACCCTAACCCTCAACCTAACCCAAACCCTCACCCTTACCGTAACCCTAATCCTAAACCTCACCCTAAAACTAAACCTAACCCTAACCCTAAACCTCACCCTAAACCTATCCCTAACCTTAACCCTCACCCTAGCCCTCACCTTAACCCGAATCCTAACCCTATACCACATCCTAACCCTCACCCTAACCCTAACCCTAACCCTCACCCTAACCACAACCCTCACCCTCACCCTCAGCCTAAACCTAAGCCTAAGCTTAACCCTAACCCTAAACCTCACATTCAATCTCACCCTACCCTTAATCCTAAATCTAACCCTATCCCTAACCCTAACCTTCACCCTCACCCTAGCCCTAAACCTAAACCTAATCCTAACCATAACCCTAATCCTAACCCTCACCCTAATCCTAACCCTAACCATCACCCAAAACCTATTTCTCACGCCCAACCTCACCCTCAGCCTAACCCTAAGCCTAACCCTAGCCCTAACCTTAACCTTCACCCTCACCCTACCCTGCACCCTAACACTAATCCAAACCATAAACCTCACCCTCAACCTAAACCTAAACCTCACCCTCACCCTCAGCCTAAACCTCGGCCTAACCCTAACCCTAACACTAACCCTCACACTCACCCTCACCCTAACCCTAATGACAGCCCTAAACCTAACCCTCAACCTAACCCTAATCCTCACCCTAACCCTAAACCTAACACTGACCCTAAACCTAACCCTCAACCTAACCCTAACTCTAAACCTAAACCTCAAATTCATCTTCAGCGTAACCCTAACCCTAACACTAAACCTCACCCTAAACATAACCCTAAACCTCACCTTCATCCTAACCGTCATCTTAATCTTCACCCTAACCCTAACCCTAACCATCACCTTAACCCAAACCCTCAACCTCAAACTCACCCTCAGCCTAACACTAAGCCTAAACCTAAACCTAACCCTAACCCACACACTCACCCTCACCCTAACCCTAATCCTAATCTTAACCCTAAGAATAACCCTAACCCTAACATTAACCCTCACCCCAAACATAACCCTCACCCTAAACCTAACCCTCACCCTAACACTTACCCTCAACCTAAAACTAACCCTTACTCTAACACTAACCCTCACACTAACCCTAACCCTCACCCTAACCCTAAACCTCACCCTAACCCTAACCCTAAAATTCACTCTCACCCAAGCCCTCACCCTAACCCTAATTCTAAACCTAACCCTCAACCTAAAGATAACCCTCATCCTCACCTCAAACCTCACACTAACCCTAACCTTATTCCTCAATCTAACCCTCACCCTAACCCTAACCTGAACCCTTAACCTAACCCTCACTCTAATCCTAACCCTCACCCTTATCTTAAACCTCACCCTCAGCTTAACCCTCACCTTTACCCTTACAATCACCCTCACCCTAACCCTCACCTTTACCCTAACCCTCACCATAGCCCTCCCACAACCCTAACCCTAACCCTCACCCTCACCCTCACCCTCATCGTAATACTAACCCCATCAAAATTCATAACCCTGAACCTCAACTTCACCCTAACTGTCACCCTAATTCTTAACCTCACACTAATCCTAACCCTAACCCTAACCATAACTCTCACACTAAACCTAAACCTCACCTTATCCATAACGCTAACCCTTACCCTAACTCTCATATTAACCCTAACTCTAACCCTCACCCTCACCTTCACCCTAACCCTCACCCTAACCCTCACCCTAATCCTAATCCTAACCCTCAGCCTAACCCTCACACTAACCCTAAATATAAACCTAGCCCTAACCCTCACCCTAACCCAAACCCTAACCCTAACCCTCACCTGTACCCTAACCCTCACTCTAAGTCTTAACCTCAGCCCCACCCTAAACCTCACACTTAACGGAAACCTCACCTTAACTCTAAATCTAATCATCACCCTCACCGTCACCCTCATGCTAACCCTAATCCTAACGCTCACCCTAACCCTAAAACTTACGCTAAATCTCACCTTAAACTTCACTCTCACCTACTCCTTCACCCTAACCCTAAACCTAACCCTCACCCTAACCCTCACCCTAAACCTATTGCTAACTCTAACACTCACCCGAAACCTCATGCTATCACTTATCCACACAACAAACCTAACCCTAACCTTAACCCTCACACTCACCCTAAATCTCACCGTAACCCTAAACCTAATCATAACCCTAAACCTAACCCTCACCCTCACCCTAACCCTCTCCATAAACCTTACCCTCACCCTCACCCTCACCCTCACCATAACCCTCACACTAAACCTAACCCTCACCCTAAACCTAACCCTACCCCTCACCATAACCCTCACCCTAAACTTAACCCGAACCTTATCCCTTACCCTAACTGTAACCCTCACCTTTACTCTTACCATCACGCTCATACTAACCCTCACCCTAACGCGAACCCACATCCTAAACCTCACCCTAACCCTAACCCTAACCATCACCATAACCCTAAGCCTCACCCTCACCATAACCCTCAGCCTAAACCTAACCCTAACTCTAACCCTCACCCTCACCGTAGCATTCAGCCAACCCTAATTCTAACCCTAACTCTCATCCTAAACCTCACCCTAACCTTAAGGATAACCATCACCCTAAGACTAATCCTCACCCCCACCCTCACCCTCAGCCTAACCCTAAGCCTAAGCCTAATCCTAAACCTAACCCTCACACTCACCCTCACCCTAACCCTAATCCTAACCCTAACCCTAACACTAAACCCTATCTTCAAAGTAACCCTCACCCTAACCCTAAAGCTAACCCTAACACTAACCCTAACCCTAACCCTCAACCTAACCCTCCCCCTCAACCTAACTCTAACCCTAAACCTCACCCTGACCCTATCCCTAATCCTAACCCTAACCCTAAACCTCACCCTAACCCTAACCCTAACGCTCACCATCAACCTCACCCAAACCTCACACTAACCCTAACCATAATCCTCAATCTAATCCTCACCCTAAAGCTAACCCTAACCCTTACCCTAACCCTAATCCTAAACTTCACCCTCACCCTAAACCTAATCCTAAACCTAACCCTAACCCTCACCCTAACCTTAACCCTCACCCTTAAGGGAACCCTAACACTCATCCTAACCCTCACCCTAACCCTAATCCTAAACCTCACCCTAACACTCACCCTCACCCTAGCACTCACCCTAACCCTAAACCTAAGCCTAATCCTCATGCTACCCATCACCCTAACCCTAACCTCACCCTAACCTTAACAATAGCGCTCAACCTAACCCTAATCCTCACGCTCACCATAACCCTAACCCTAACCCTAAACTCAACCCGAACCCTAACTCTCACACTATCCCTAACCCTAGCACTCAACCTAACCCTAACCCTCACCCTTACCCTCACCCTCAGCAAAACCCTAAGCCTAACCCTAACCCTTAACCTAACCCTCACACTCACCCTAACCCTTATCCTAATCCTAATCCTAACCCTAAGCCTAAGCATCAACCTGACCCTAACACTCACCCTAACCCTAACACTAACCCTAAACTTAACCCTCGACCTAACTCTCCCCCTAAGGCTAAGTCTAACCATAAACTTCAACCTAAACCTAACCCTAATCCTAACCCTAACCCTAAACCTCACCCTAACCCTAAACCTAACCCTCACCCTCACCCTTACTGTAACTCTAAACCTAACCCTAACATTAACACTATTCCTAACCCTAAACCTAAACTTAACCCTAACCCTAACCCTAATCCAAACACTCACCCTCAACCTAACCCTAACTCTCACACCCACCCTCACATTCAGCCTCAGCCTAAGCCTAAGCCTAACCCTAACCCTAACCCTCACACTCACCCTAACACTAAACCTAATCCTAACCCTAACCTTCACCCTCACCCTAACCCTCACCTTAACCTTAACCCTAACATTAACCCCAAACCTAACCCACACCCTCAGATTCACCCTAAACCTAACTCTAACCCTAAACGTCATCCTGACCCTCTCCCTAACCCTAACGCTAACCCTACACCTCACAGTAACCCTAAAACTCAAACTCACTCTCAGCCTAGCCCTCAACCTAACCCTAATCCTAACCATAAACCTCATCCTAAACCTCTCCATAATCCTAAGCCTAACCCTCACCCTAACCCTAACTATCTTACCATCAACCTGACCCTCAGCCTAACCCTAAGCCTAACCATAAACCTAACCCTAACACACACACTCACCCTCATCCTAACCCTAAGCCTAACCCTAAACCTAACCCTATCATTAATTCTAACCCTAACCTTATTCCTCCCCCTAACTGTAACCCTAACCCTAACCCTACCCCTCACAAAAACTCTAACCCTAACCCTCACCCTCAGCCTCAGCCTAAGCCTAAGCCTAAACCTAAACCTAACCCTCACACTCACCCTAAATCTAAACCTAATCCTAACCCTAACCCTAACCCTCACCCTCACCCTAACCCTCACCTTAACCCTAACCCTAACACTAACCCTAACCCTAACCCTCACCCTCAGCCTCACCCTAACCCTAACTCTAACCCTAAATCTCACCCTCACACTTACCCTGACCCTAATCCTATCCTTAAACCGGAACTTCACCCTAACCCTAAACCTAAACTTCACCCTCACCCTAGCCCTCCCCCTAACCTTAATCCTAACCCTAACCCTCATACTAACCCTCCCCCTAACTCTAACCCTAATCCTAACACTAATCCTAACCCTCACCCTCAAACTCAACCTCAGCCTAATCCTAACATTAACCCTAACCCTAACCCTCACCCTCACCCTCACCCTAACTCTAATCCTAACCCTAACCCTAACCCTCACACTCACCCTCACCTTAACACTAATCCTAATCCTAATCCTATCACGAACCCTCAGCCACACACTAAACCTCACCCTAACCCTTACCCTAACAGTAACCCTAACCTTAACCTAACCCTCACCATAAAACTAACTCTAAACCTAACCCTCACCCTCACCTTAACCCTGAACCTAATCCTAATCCTAAACCTCAACCTAAACCTAAACCTTATCCTAACACTTACCCTCACCCTAACACTAACACTAACCCTATCACTAACCCTCACACTAATGCTAACCATCACCCTAAACCTAAACCTCACCCTAACCCTAACCCTAAACCTCAACTTCACCTTAGCCCTCACCCTAAGCCTAACCTTCATCCTCACCCTAAACCTCACACTAACCCTAACACTAATCCTCAATTTAACCCTCACCCTAAATTCTAACCCGACCCTCACCCTTACCATAACCCTCAACCTCAGCCTAACCCTCACCTTTACTCTTATAGTCACCCTCATCCTAACCCTCACCCTAACCCTAACCCTCATCCTAACCCTCACCCTAACCGTAACCCTAACCATCACCCTAACCCTAACCCTCGCCCTCACCTTCAACCTCAGCATAACCCTAAGCCTAAGCCTAAACCTATCCCTAAACCTCACAGTCATTGTAGCCCTCACTCTAACTCTTATCCTAACCCTAAACCTCATCCTAACCCTAAACCTAACCATAAACTAAACCAGCACTCTAAACCTAATCCTCATCCCCACCCTCACACCTCAGCCTAAACCTAAGCCTAAGCCTAACCCTAACCCTAACCCTCACACTCACCCTCAACCTAACCCTAAACCTAACCCTAACCCTAACCCTAAACCTAAACCTCAACCTAACCCTCACCGTAAACCTAACCCTAAACCTAACCCTCACCCTGACCTTAGTCCTCACCCTAACCCTCAACCAAAACCTAACCCTCACCCTCACCCAAACCCGAACCTTAACCCTTACCCTAAGCCTACCCCTAACATTAACCCTAAACCTCACCCTAACCCTAACACTAACCCTCACAATCACCCTAGCCCTCAACCTAACCCTACTTGTAACCCTAAACCTCATCCTAACCCTCACCCTAAACCTAACCTTAACCCTCACCCTAAACCTAAACCTAATTCTCACCCTCAAACTAAACCTAACCCTAACCCTCACCATAACCCTAACCCTAAACCTCACCCTAACCCTAAACCTAACCCTCGCCCTCACCCTCGCCCTCATCCTAACCCTAATCCTAACCGTAACCCTCATGCTAACCCTCACACTAACCCTAACCCTAACTCTCACCCTAAAACAAGCCCTACTCCTAACCCTCAACCTATACCTAAACTTAACCCTAACCCTAAAACTCACCCTCATGATAGCCCTCACATTAAGCCTAATCCTAAACATAACCCCCATTATAACCATCACCCTAAACCTAACCCTAACCCTCACCCTAACCCTAACCCTCACCCTCACTCTCAGCCTAACCCTAAGCCTTACTCTAACCCTAACCCAAACCCGAACCCTCACACTCACCCTCACCCAAACCCTAATCCTAAAACGAACCCTATTCCTAACCCTAAACCTCACCCTAAAACTCAACCTAAACCTAAACCTAAAACTAATCCAAAACTAACCCTCACACTAACCCTCACCTTAAGTCAAACTCTAACCCTAAACCTCACCCCCACCCTAACCCTAACCCTCACCCTCACCATCTCCCTCAGCCTATCCCTAAGCCTAAACCTAACCCAAACCCAAACCCTCACACTCACTCTCACCCTAAACCTCAGCCTTACCCTAAGACTAAGCCTAAGCCTAAACCTAACCCTAACCCTCACCTTAACCATAAGCCTCACCCTAAACTTAACACTCACTCTAACCCTAACCCTAACCCTCACCCTCACCAACACCCTCACCCTAACCGTAACCCTCACCCTCACCCTAAATCAAACCCTAACCCTAACCCTCACCCAAACCCTAAGCCTAACTCTAAACCTAACCCTAACCCTCACACTCACCTTCAACATAAATTAATCCTAAACCTAACCCTATCCCTAACCCTAACCCTCACACTAACCCTCACCCTAGTGCTCACCCTAACACTAATCCTAAGCCTAAACCTCAACATAACCCTCACCCTAACCCAAAACCTCACCCTAACCCTAACTTTAAGCCTCACTTTCATGCTAGGCCTAGGCCTAAGCCTAAGGTTAAGCCTAACCCTAACACTCACCTAACCCTAACACGAACACTAACCTTAACTCTAACCCTAAACCTCACCCTCACCCTAACCCTAAACCTAAAACTAACTCTAAAACTCAACCTAACCCTAACCCTCACCCTCACCCTAGCCCTCAGCCTAACCCTAATCCTAACATTAATCTTCATCCTAAACCTCACCCTAACCCTAAACCTAACCCTCACCCTAACCCTAGCCCTAACCCTAACCCTAACCCTCAACCTAATCATAACCGTTACTCTCACCGTAACCCTAACCCTAACCCTCACCTTAAACCCAAATTTAACTGGAACCCTAACACTCACCCTAACCCTAACCCTAACCCTCAGCCTAATCCTAACCCTCACCCTCACCCTCACACTAATAATAAATCTAACAATAACCCTAACCCAAACCCTTACAATCAGCCTCACCCTAACCATAACTCTAACCATAAAAATCACTTTCACCATAACCCTAATCCTAAACCTAACCCTAAACCTCACCCTAACCCTAACCTTAACCCTAAACCTCATCCTCAACCTAGCCCTCACCCTCACCCTAATCCTAACCCTAACCCTCAACCTAACCCTCACCCTAACCCTAAAACTCAACCTCACTGAAACCCTTACCCTACCCCTCATCCTAACCCTAAACTTAACCCAAACCCTAACTCTCACCCTAATGCTAACCCTAACCCTCACCCTAAACCTAACACTCACCCTCAGCCTCAGCCTCAGTCGAAGCCTAAGCCTAAGCCTAACCCTAACACTAACCCTCACACTCTCCCTAACCCTAACCCTAATCCTATTCCTAAACTTAACCCTAACGCTCACCGTCACCCTATCCCTCACCTTAACCCTAACCCTAACACTAACCCTAAACCTAAGCCTCACCCTCAGCCTCACCCTAACCCTAACTCTAACCCTAAATCTCATCCTCACCCTAACCCTATCCCTAAATGTCACCCTAAACCTAAGCATAAACCTCACCCTCAACCTAGACTTCCCCCTAACCCTAACCCTCATCCTAACCCTCCCCCTAACCCTAATATTAACTTTCACTCTAACACTAACCCTCACCCTAAGCCTCACCCTCAGCCTAAGCCTAAACCTAACCCTAAACCTCACACTCACCATAACCCTAACCCTAATCCTAATGCTGACACTAACCCTAACCCTCACCCTCACCCTAACCCTCAACTTAACAATAACCCTAACATTAACCCTAAACCTAACCCACACCCACAGCCTTACCCTAACCCTAACTCTAGCCCTAAACATCACCCTGACATTAACCCTAAGCTTCACCCTAACCCTAAACCTAAAACTCACCCTCACCCTAACAATAAAACTAACCCTGACCCTAAACCTCATCCTAACCCTCCCCCTAAAACTAACTCTAAATCTAAACCTCACCCTCACTCTAACCCCAACCCTAAACTTAAACCTCACCCTAAACCGCACCCTAACCCTAATCCTCACCCTCACCTTCACCCTCCACCTCAACTTCACTGTAACCCTAACCCTAACTATAACACAAACCCTAGCCCTAACACTAACCCTAACCCTAACCATATCCCTCACCCTCAACCTCACCCTCACCGCAATCTTAACCCTAACCATAACACTAACAATAACCCTAACCCTAAACCTAACCCTAATTCTCACCCCCACCCTCATCCTCAGCCTAACCCTAAGCCTAACCCTCACCGTATACCTAACCCTAAACCTAAACCTAACCCTAACACTAAACCTAACACTAATCCTAAGCTTCACCCTCACCCTAACACAAACCCTAACCCGAACCCTCACCCTAACCCTAAGCCTAAGCCTAAGGCTAACCCTAACCCTAACCTTCACACTCAATCTACCCTAACCCTAATCCTAAACCTAACCATATCCCTAAACATAACCCTCACCGTAACCCTCACAATAGCCCTCACCCTAACCCTAATCATAACCCTAAACCTCATCCGAAAACTCACCCTAACCCTAACCCTAACCCTCACCGTCATGCTCGGCCTAAGCCTAAGCCTTAGCCTAAGGCTAACATTACACCTGACCCTCACCCTAACCCTAACCTTAACACTAACCCTAAATCTAAACCTAAACCTCACTCTAACCATAACCCTAACTCTAACCCTAAACCTAAACCTAAACCTCATCCTAACCCTAAACCTAACCTTCACCCTCACCCTCACCTTAACCCTCACCCTAACCCTAACCCACACCCTAACACTTACCCACACCCTAACACAAACCCTAACACTAACACTGACCCTCACACTAAGCTAGCCATCAAACTAACCCTAAACCTAAACCTAAACCTAACCTTCACCCTCACCCTATCCCTAACCCCCATCTTCCCCCTAAACCTCACCATAACCCTAACACTAATCCTCAATCTAACCCTCACCCTCACTCTACCCCGAACCCGAAACCTCACCCTAACCCTAACCCTGACCCTTACAGTAACCTTCAACCTCAGCCTAACCCTCACGTTGACCCTTACGGTCACCCCCACCCTAACCCTCACCCTAACCCTAACCCTCACCCTCATGCTCAGCCTATGCCTAAGCCTAAGCCCAAGCCTAACTGTAAACCTGACCCTCACCCTAACCCTAAACCTAACACTAACCATAACTCTAAACCTAAACCTCATACTCAAGCACACCCTCAGCATAAACCTAAGGCTAACCCTAACCCTAACACTAACCCTCACACTCACACTAACACTAACCCTAATCCTAATCCTAACCCTAACCCTAACCCTCACACTAACAATAACCCTCACCTTAACCCTAACCCTAACACTAACCCCAAACCTAACCCTAACCCTCACCCTCAGCCTCACCTTAACCCTAATTCTAAACCTAAACTTCACCCTCACCCTAATCCTACCGCTAAACCTAACCCTAACCTTAACCCTAACCCTAGCCCTCCCCCTAACTATCACCCTAACCCTAACCCTAAAACTAACCCTAACTCTAACCCTTACCCTAACAATAAACCTCACCCTAACCCTAAACCTAAGCCTCACCCTAACCCTAAACCTCACCCTCACCCCCAGCCTAAACTTAAGCCTAACCCTAAACCCAACCATAACCCTCACACTAACCCTAAACCTAAGCCTAATCCTAATCCTAACCCTCAACATAACCCTCACCCTAACCCTAAACCTAACCCTAATACTAACCCTAAACCTAACCCTAACCCTAACCCTAACACTAACCCTCACACTCACCCAAACCCTAAACCTAATACTAATACTAACCCTAACCCTAACCCTCACCCTCACTCTCACCCTCACCGTAACCCTAACCCTAACACTAACCCAAACCCTAACCCTAACCCTCACCCTCAGCCTCACCTTAATCCTAATTCTAACCCTAAACTTCACCCTCACCCTAACCCTACCGCTAAACCTAACCCTAACCTTAACCTTAACCCTAGCCCTCCCCCTAACTATCACCCTAACCCAAACACTAACATGAACCCTAACTCTAACACTTACCCTAACACTAAACCTCACCCTAACCCTAAACCTAAGCCTCACCCTAACCCTAAACCTCACCCTCACCCTCAGCCTAAACTTAAGCCTAACCATAAACCTAACCATAACCCTCACACTAACCCCTAACCTAAGCCTAATCCTAATCCTAACCCTCAACATAACCCTCACCCTAACCCTAAACCTAACCCTAATACTAACCCTAACCCTAACCCTAACCCTAACCCTAACACTAACCCTCACACTCACCCAAACCCTAAACCTAATATTAATACTAACCCTAACCCTAACCCTCACCCTCACTCTCACCCTCACCGTAACCCTAACCCTAACACTAACCCAAACCCTAACCCTAACCCTCACCCTCAGCCTCACCTTAATCCTAATTCTAACCCTAAACTTCACCC
Source organism: Dipodomys merriami (assembly GCF_024711535.1). NCBI lineage: Eukaryota > Metazoa > Chordata > Mammalia > Rodentia > Heteromyidae > Dipodomys > Dipodomys merriami. The sequence continues at coordinate 94,328 of NW_027203127.1, forward strand.
TCACCCTAACCCTACCGCTAAACCTAACCCTAACCTTAACCTTAACCCTAGCCCTCCCCCTAACTATCACCCTAACCCAAACACTAACATGAACCCTAACTCTAACACTTACCCTAACACTAAACCTCACCCTAACCCTAACCCTAAGCCTCACCCTAACCCTAAACCTCACCCTCACCCTCACTCTCAGCCTAACCTTAAGCCTAACCCTAAACCTAACCCTAACCCTCACACTAACCCTAAACCTAACCCTAATCCTAATCCTAACCCTAACCCTAACCCTAACCCTCACCCTAACCCTAAACCTATCCCTAACACTAACCCTAACCCTAACCCTCACCTTCAACCTCACCCTCAGCCTAACCCTAAGCCTAACCCTAATCCAAACCCTAACACACACACTCACCCTTACCCTAACTCTAATCCTAACCCTAACCCTAACCCTAACCCTCACGCTCATGCTCGGCCTAAGCCTAACCCTAAGCCTAAGCTTAAGCCTAACCCTAACCCTCACAGTAATGCTCACCCTAACCCTAACCCTAACACAAAAGTTAACTCTAACCATAAACCTCACTCTCACCCTAACCCTAACTCTAACCCTAACTCTAAACTCACCGTAACCCTAACCCTAACCCTAACCCTCTCCCTAACCCGAACCCTCACCCTCACCCTAGACATCAACCTAACCCTAATCCTAACCCTAACCCTAATCCTAACCCTAAACCTAAACCTAACCCTAACCATCACCCTTAACCTAATCCTCAAACCCACGCTCACCCTCAGCCTAACACTAAGCTTAAGCCTAATCCTAACCCTAAACCTCACACTCAGCCTCACCATAACCCTAATCCTAAATCCAAACCTAACACTAACCCTAAACCTCAACCTAACCCTCACCCTAACCCTAACACTAACCTTAAACCTAACCCTCCCCCTAACCCTCCCCTTAACACTAACTCTAACACTAAACCTCACCCTCCCCCTAACCCTCACCCTAAATCTAAACCTAACCCTCACCCTCACCCTAAAAATAACAATAACACAAACCCTCACCCTAAACCTAACCTTAAATTAAACCCTCACCCTAACCGTAACTCTAACCCTAACCCTAAACCTCACCCTAACCCTAACCCTAACCCTCACCGTCAGCCTCACCCTAACCATAAACTTAACCTTAACCATAACACTAACAATAACCCTAACCCTAACCCTAATCCTAAACCTGACGCTCACCCTAACCCTAACCCTAACACTCACCGTAACCCTAACCCTAACCCTCACCCTAACCCTGAAATTAACACAAACCCTAACTCTCACCCAAACGCTAACCCTAACTCGAATCCTAAACGTAACCCTCACCCTCAGGTTAACGCTAAGCCTAACCCTATCCCTAAGCCCAAACTAAGCATTCACCCTAACACTAACCCTAATACTAATCCTAACCCTAAACCTAACCCTCACCCTCCTCCTAACCCTCACCCTAACTCTAACCCTAACACTAACCCTAACCCTTACCCTAACCCTCACCCTAACACTTACCCTAATCCTAACTCTCACCCTTAGGGGAACACTCACCCTCAGCCTAACCCTCACCTTTATTCTTACCATCACACTCACCCTAACCCTCACCCTAACCCTAACCCTCATCCTAACACTCAGCCTAACCCTAAAGCTATCCATCACCCTAACCCAAAATCTCACCCTCACCCTCACTCTAAGCCTAACCCTAAGCCTAAGACTAAGCCTAACCCTAACCCTCACCCTCAACCTAGCCCTCTCCCTAAACCTAATCCTAACGCTAAGCCTCATCCTAACACTCACCCTAACTATCACCCAAAACCTATTCCTCACCTCCACCCTCACCCTCAGCCTAACCCTAAGACTAAGCTTAACCCTAACCATAACCCTCAACCTCAGGCTCACCCTCACCACAAACTAAACCCAAAACACAACATTAAAAATAACCCTAATTTTAACCCTAACCCTAAACCTAATCTTCACCCCCACCCTCATCCTCAGCCTAACCCTAACTCTAAACCTAATCCTAAACCTAACCCTAATCCTCAGCCTCACCCTCACCCTAACGCAAACCCTAACCCTAATCCTCACCAAAACCCTAAGCCTAAGCCTAAGCCTAACCCTAACTCTCACACTCACCCTCAACCTAACCCTAATCCTAAACCTAACCCTATCCCTAAACCTAACCCTCACCCTTACCCTCACCCTAGCTCTCACCCTAAAACTAATCCTAACCCTAAAACTCATCCTAACACTCACCCTTACCCTAACCCTAACCCTCACCCTAACCCTAACCCTAATCCTCACCCTCATGCTTGGCGTAAGCCTAAGCCTAAGACAAAGCCTAACCCTAACCCTAACCCTCATCCTAACCCTAACCCTAAAACTAACCCTAATTCCAAACCAAAACCTCACCCTCACCCTAACCCTAACTCTAAGCCTAACCCTAAACCTAAACCTCATCCTAACCCCAACCCTAACCCTCACCCTTACGCTCACCGTAACCATAACCCTAACCCTAATGGTAACAATAACCCTAATCCTAACCCTAAACCTCACCCTAACCATAACCCTCACCGTAACCCTATCACTCACACTAACCCTAACCTTCACCCTCACCCTCACCCTAACCCTAACCCTTAACGTCCCCCTCACCCAAAACCAAAGCCTAACCTTAACCCTCAACCCTAACCCTAAGCCTAAGCCTAACCCTAACCCTAACACTAACCCTCACACTGACCCTCAACCTACACCTAATCCTAAACCTAACCCTAACCCTCACAGTAACGCTCACACTAGCACTCACCCTAACTCTAATCCTAAACCTAAACCTCATCCTAACCCTCACCCTAACCCTTACACTAACCCTAACCCTAACCCTCACCCTCATCCTCGGCCTAAGCCTAAACCTAAGCCTAAGCTTAAGCCTAACCCTAACCCTCACACTAATTCTCACCCTAAACCTAATCCTAAAACTAACCCTAACTCCAACCCTAAACCTCACCCTCACACTAACCCTAACTCTAACCCTAACCCTAAACCTAAACCTCATCCTAACCCCAAAACTAACCCTCACCCTTACCCTCACCGTAAACATAACCCTAACCCTAACCGTAACAATAACTCTAACCCTAACCCTAAAACTCACCCTAACCATAACCCACACCCTAACACTAACCCTCACCCTAACACTAACCCTCACACTAACCCTAACCATCACACTAACCCTAACCCTTACCCTAATCCTAAACCTCACCCTTACCCTAAACCTAACCCTAAACCTCACCCTCACCCTAGCCCTCACCCTAACCCTAATTCTAACACTCACCCTCACCCTAACCCTAATCCTCATCCTCAAGCTAAACCTCACACTAACCCTAACCCTAATCCTCAATCTAACCCTCACCCTAACCGTAACCCAAACCCTTACCCTAAGCCTAACCCTAACCCTAACCCTCACACTTATCTTAAACCTCACCTTCAGCCTAACCCTCAACTTTACACTTACTATAACCCTCACCCTAAACCTCACCCTAAACCTAACCCTCATCCTACCCCTCAACCTAACCCTAATCCTAACCATCACCCTAACCCTAATCCTCACCCCCATCCTCACCCTCAGCCTAAGCCTAACCAGAACCCTAACCCTCACACTCACCCTGACCCTAACCTTAATACTAACTCTAACCCTAACCCTAACAATAAACCTCAACTTAACCCTCACCCTAACCCTAACCCTAACACTAACCCTAAACCTGCCTTCAAACCAATCCTCCCCCTAACCCTAACTCTAAACCTGAATCTCACCCTCACCCTCACTGTAACTCTAACCCTAACCCTACCCCTACCCCTAATCCTAGCCCTCAACCTCACCCTAACCCTAGTCCTAACCCCAACCCTCACCCTATCCCTAACCCACACCCTCACCGTAATCCTAACCCTCATCCTAACCCTCACCCTAACCCTAACTAATCCTAAACATCAACTTAACAATAACCCTAATGCCCACCCTCACCCTAGCCCTCACCCTAACCCTATTCCCAACCCTAATCCTCATTAGAACCCTCTCCCTAACCCTAACCCTAACCCTAACCCTCAACCTAATGCTAACCCTCAGCCTCACCAAAACCCTTATGCTAACCCTCACCCTAACCCTAAACTTAACCATAAACCTAACCCTCATCGTAACCCTAAACCACACCCTCAGCCTCACCCTCACCCTAACCCTAACGCTAAAGCTAACTCTCCCCCTAACTCTCACCATAAACCTAACCCTAACACGAACCCTAACACTAACCCTCAACGTAACCCTCACCCTAAAACTAACTCTAAACCAAAACCTCACCCTCACCCTAAACTTAACTCTAAGCCTAACCCAAACCCTAAACCTCACCCTAACCCAAACCCTAACACCAACCCTCAACCTAACCCTCACCCTAACCCTAATTCTATCCCAAAACCTCACCCTCACCCTAAACCTAACTCTAACCCTAACCGAAACCCTAAACCTCACCCTAACCCTAACCATAACCCTTACCCTAACCATAACCCGCACCCTGACCCAAACCCTCACCCTAACACTTACCCTGACGCTAACACTAATCCTAACCCTAACACAAACCCTCACACTAACCCTAACCCTAACCCAAACTAACCCTCACCCTCACCCTAACCCTAACACTAACACTCACACTAACACTCACCCTAACCCTCCCCCTAACCCTATATCTAACCCTAAACCTCACCCTCACCCTAAACCTAACCCTAAATCCCACCCTAACCCTAACGTTAACCCTCAGCTGCACCCTCACCCTCACCGGTATTCTAACCCTAACCCTAACAAAAACAGTAACCCTAACCCGAACCATCACCCTAACCCTAATCCTCACACCCACACTCACCCTCAGCCTAACACTAAGCCTAAGACTAACCCTCACCCTAACCCTTACACTCACCCTCACCCTAACCCTAATCCTAACCCTAAACATATCCCTAAACCTCATCCTAACCCTCACCCTCACCCTAACCCCAACGCTAAACCTAACCCTAAACCTCACCCTAACCCTCCAGCTAACCCTAACTTTAACCCTAAACCTCACCCTCACCCTAACCCTAACACTAAACCTAACCCTAAACCTCACCATAAACCTTACCCTCACCCTCAACCTCAACTTCACCGTAACTCTAACTCTAACCGTAACAATAACACTCACCCTAACCCTAACCATAACCATAACCATAACCCTCACCCTCAGCCTCACCCTCACCACAAACTTTACCCTAAACATAACACTAACAATAACCCTAAACCAAACCCTTACCCTAATCCTTAACCCCACCCTCCCACTCAGCCTAAACCTAAGCCTAATCCTAAGCCTAACCCTAAGCCTCACCATAACTCTAACCCTATCCCTCACCCAAACTCTAACCCTAACACTAAACCTCAACTTAAGGCTAAATCTAACCCTAACCCTAACCCTAACCAGCACCCTAACCCTCACACTTAACCTCTACCTCAGCCTAACCCTAAGCCTAAACCTAACCCTAACCCTAACCCATACACTCACCCTCACCCTAACCCTAGTCCTAAACATAAACCTAACCATTACCTTCACACTAACCCTCACCCTAACCCTAAACCTAAAACTAACCCTAACCCTAAACCTCAACCTAACCCTCACCCTAACCCGAACTCTAACCCTAAACCTCACACTCACCCTAACCCTAACTCAAACCCTAACCCTAACCCTAATCCTCATCCTAACCCTAACCCTCATACTCACCCTCACTGTAAACTTAACCCTAAACCTAACAATAACCCTAAACCTCACCGTAACCATAACATTCACCCTAACCCTAACCCTCACCCTAACACTTACCCTCACCCTTACCTTAACCCTAACTCTAACACTAACCCTCACAGTAACCGTAACTCTCACCCTAATCCTAAACCACACCCTAATCCTAACCCACACCCTCACTGTAACCCTAATCTTAATCCTAACCCTCACACTAGCCCTCTCCCTAACCCTAATTCTAAACATAACCCTCACCCTAACTCTAACAATCATCCTCACCCTAAACCTCACACTAACCCTAACCCTACTCCTCAATCTAACCCTCACCCTCACCCTAACCCTCACCCTAACCCTTACACTAACCCTCACCCTAATCCTAACACTCACCCTTAGGGGAACACTCACCCTCAGCCTAAACCTCACCTTTACTGTTACCGTCATGCTCACCCTAAGCCTCATCCTAACCCTAACCCTCATCCTAACACTCAGCCTAACCCTAACCCTATCCATCACCCTAACCCTATCCCTCACCCTCACCCTCACCCTCAAGCTAAACCTAAGCCTAACCTAAGCCTAACCATAACCCTCACCTTCACCCTAGCCCTCACCCTAAACCTAATCCTAACCCTTACTCTCATCCTCACTCTCACCCTAACCCTAACCCTAACCATCACCCAAAACCTATTCCTAACCCCCACCCTCACCCTCAGGCTACCCTAACCCAAACCTAACACTAACCCTAACCCTCACCCTCACCCTAGCCCGCAACGTAACCCTAATCCTAACCATAACCCTCATCGGTAACCGTCACCCTAACCCTAACCCCAAACCTCACCCTAACCTAACCCTAACCCTAACCCTCAACCTAACCCTAACCCTCACCCTCACCGTAACCCTAACCGTAACCCTGACCCTAACCCTAAACCTAACCCAAAACTTAAACCTCACCCTAAACCTAACTCTAATCTTAACCCTCACCCTAGTTCTCACCCTAACCATATACCTCATCCTAACCCTCACCCTAAACCTAACTCTAAACCTCACCCTAATCCTAAACCTCAACCTTACCCTCAGCCTAACCTTAACCCTCACCCTAACATTAACCCTCACACTCACACTCACCCTAACCCTAATCCTAAATCTAACCCTATCCCTAACCATAACCCTCACCCTAACCCTCACCCTAACTCTTACCCTAACACCAATCCTAACACTAACTCTCACACTAACCCTAACTCTAACCCTAAACCTCACCCTCACCCTCACCTTAACCCTCACCCTCAACCTCAGCCTAAACCTAAGCCTAAGCCTAACCCTAACCCTAACACTCACACTCACCCTCACACTAACACTAATCCTAATCCAAGCCCTAACCCTAAACCTCACCCTAACCCTAACCCTCACCCTCACCCTAAACCTAACACTAACCCTAACCCTAACCCTCAGCCTCAACCTCACCCTCACCTTAACTTTAAGCCTAAACCTAAACCTAACCCTAAACCACACACTCACCCTCATGCTAACCCTAATCATAATCCTAACCCTAACAATAACCCTAACCCTAGCGCTAACCCTCACCCTAAACATAACCCTCACCCTAACCCAAACCCTCACCTTAACACTTACCCTCACCCTAAAAGTAACCCTAACTCTAACACTTACCCTCACACTAACCCTAACCCTCACAGTAACCCTAAACCTCACCCTAACCTTAACCCTAAACCTAACCTAAACCTCACTCTCACACTGGCCCTCACCCTAACCCTAATTCTAACCCTAACCCTCAACCAAACCCTAACCCTGAACCTCACAATAAACCTCACACTAACCCTAAAACTAATCCTCAATCTAACCCTCACCCTAACCCTAACCCTCACCCTTATCTTAACCCTCACCCTCAGCCTAACCCTCACCTTTACCCTTACCATCACTCTCACCCTCAACTTTACCCTAAACCTCACCCAAGCCCTCACCCTAACCTTAACCCCAAACCTCACCCTCACCCTCAGCTTTACACTAATCCTATCACTATTCCTAACCCTAAACCTCACCCTCACCCTGACGGTCAGCTAATTCTTACCCTCACACTAATCCTAACCCTAACCCTAACCTAACACTCACACTAAACCTAACACTCACACTAACCGTAACCCTACCCCTTACTCTAACCCTGACCTTAACCCTAACTCTAACCCTCACCCTAACTCTCACCCTAAACCTCACCCTCACCCTAAATCTGACCCTAACCCTAATAACAACCCTAACCCTCACCCGAACATTAACCCTCACCCTCACCCTAATCCTGACCCTAACCCTCATCCTAATCCTAACTCTAACCCTAAGCCTAACCCTCACCCTAACCCTAAGAATAACCCTAACCCTAACCCTCACCCTAACCCACACCCTAACCCAAACCCTAACCCTAACCCTCACCCTCACCCTAACCCTCATCCTAACACTTAACCTCATCCTCACCCTAAACCTCACATTAACCGAACCCTCACCGTAACTATAACCCTAACTGTCACCCTCACTGTCGCCTTCACGCTAAGCCTAACCCTAACCCTCACCCTAACCCTAAAACTCATCCTAATCCTCAACCTAACCCTCACCCTAACCGTAATGCTAAGTCAAACACTCAGCCGAACCCTCATGCTATCACTTACCCACACCACAAACCTAACCCTAACCTTAACCCTCACCCTCACCCTAAACCTCACCCTAACCCTAAACCTAATCCTAACCCTCACCCTCACCCTAACCCTAACACTAACCCTCACCTAACCCTAACCCTAACCTTCTACCTAACCCTAAACATCACCATCACCCGAACCCTCACCCTAACCCTAACTCTCACGCACACCCTAAACCTCAACCTCACCCTTACCCTAACCCTCAACTAATCCTCACCCTAACCCTAACCATTACCTAACCTAGACCCTCACCATCACCCTCACCTTCACCCTAACCCTCACCCTCACCCTAGACCTCACCCTAAACATAACCCTAACCCTAAACCTCACCGTCTCCCTCACCCTCAACCTCAGCCTATACCTAACCCTATCCCAAATCCTAACCCTAACACTCACCCTCACTGTAACCCTCACCATAACCCTTACCCTCACCCTCACCCTCACCCTAACCATAACCCTCATACTAAACCTAACCCTCACCCTAAACCTAAACTTACCCCTCACCCTAAACCTCACCATAAACTTAACCCTAACCCTAACTCTTACCCTCACGCTAGAACTCACCCAAACCCTAATTCTAACCCTAACCCTCATCCACATCACAATTACCCTAACCCTAATCCCCAATCTAACCCTAACCCTAACCCTAACCCTTACCATAACCCTCAACGTAACACTAACCCTCACCCTTAACGTAACCCTCACCCTTAGCCCAACCCTCAACTTTACTCTTACTGACACGATCACCCTAACCGGAACCCTAACCCTATCCATCACCATAACCCTAACCCTCACCCTCACCATCACCCTCAGCCTAAAAGTATGCCTAAGCCTAACCCTAACCTTAACCCTCCCCTCACCCTAGCCCTCACCCTAATCCTAATCCTAACCCTAAACCTCATCCTAACTCTCACCCTAAACATAAGGCTAACCATCACCCTAAGCCTAATCCTCACACCCACCCTCACCCTCAGCCTAACCCTTAGCCTAAGCCTAATCCTAACCCTAACCCTCACACTCACCCTAACCCTAATCATAACCCTAAACCTAAGCATAACCCTAAACCTCAATCTTACACTAACCCTAAACCTAACGCTAACCCTAACACTAGCCCTAATTCTAACCCTCACCCTTACCCTCCCCCTCAACCTAACTCTAACCCTAAAAGTCTCCCTCATCCTATCCCTAATCCTAAACCTAACTCTAAACCTCACCCTAAACCTAACCCTAACCCTCACCCTCACCCTCACCCATACCATAAGTCTAACCCTAACCCTAACATTAACACTAACCCTAATACTAACCTAACCCTATCCCTAACCATAATCCTCACCCTCATCCTCACCCTCACTGCAAACTTAACCCTAAACATAACACTAAAAATAACCCTAAACTTAACCCTAAACCTAACCCTAATCCTCACCCCCACCCTGACCCTAAACCTAACCCTAACCCAAACCCTAACCCTAATCCTCTCCCTAAACCTAAGCCTAACCCTAACCCTAACCATAAACCTCACACTCACTCTCACCCTAACCCAAATCCAAAATCTAACCGTATCCCTCAACCTAAACCTCACACTAGCCCTTACCCTAAACCAAACCCTAACCCTCATCCTCACCCGAACTCTAACCCTCACCCTCACCCTCACTGTCAGCCTAAACCTAAACCTAAGCCTAACCCTAACCCTAACCCTCACACTCACACTCATCCTAACCTTAATCCTAACCCTAAACCTCACCCTAACCCTAAACCTCACCCTAAACTTAACCCTAACACTAACCGTAACCCTCACTATAACCCTAACCCTCATCCTCACCATAAAACTCACACTAACCCTAACTCTAAGCCTAATCACCAATCTACCCCTCACACTAACCATAACCCTCACCCTAACCCTACCCCTCACCCTAACACTTACCCTCACCCTAACACTAACCCTAACCCTAACACTAACCCTAACCATCACCCTAATCCTAAAACTCATCCTAACCCTAACCCTAACTCTAACCCTCACAATCACCCTAGACCTCACCCTAAACATAATTCTAACGCTAACCCTCACCCTAACCCTAACACTCATCCTCACCCTAAACCTCACACTAACCCTAACTCTAACCCTAATCCCCAATCTAACCCTCACCCTAACCCTAACCCTAAACCTAACCCAAAACCTACTTACCCAAAACCTAAAACTCACCCTAACACTAATCCAAACCCTCACCCTAACCATAACCCTCACCCTAAACCAAACCCTCACCCTAACACTAATCATCACCTTAACCGTCACCCTAAACCTCACACTCACCCTCACCCTAAACCTAATCCTAAAAATAACCCTATCCCTAAACTTCGACCTAACCCTCACCCTCACCCTAACACTAACCCCAACCCTAAACCTCACCCTAATACTCCCCCTAACCCTAACTCTAATCCAAAACCTCACCCTCAGCCTACCCCTAAACCTAACCATAAATCTCAACCAAAAGGTCACACTAGCCCTAAACCTCAACCTCACTGTAACTCTAACCCTAACCTTAACCCTAAACATAACCATAACCCTCACCCTAAGCCTCACCCTCACCACAAACTTAACCCTAACTATAACACTAACAATAACCCTAGCCCTAACCATAACAGTAACCCTCAAAGTAACCCTAACCCTAACCCTGATCCTAAACCTAACCCTATCCCTAAGCCTAACCCTAACCCTAACCCTCGCACTCACCCTCAACCTAACCCTAATCCTAAACCTAACCCTATGCCTAAACCTAATCCTCATCATAACCCTCACACTAGCCCTCACCCTAACCCTAACACTAATCCTAACCGTAAACCTCATCCTAGCACTCAACCTAACCCTTATACAAACCCTCACCCTCACCCTAACACTAACCCTCACCCTCACCCTAAACCTCAGGAAATCCCTATCACACTCACACTAAACCTCACACTCACCCTATCCCTTACCATAATCCTAATGCTAACCCTAACCCTACCCTGCACCCTCAGCCTCAACTTAACCCTAACTCTAACCCTAAACCTCACCCTCACCCTAACCCTAACCCTAAACCTAAACCTCACCATAACCCTAACCCTAACCATCACACTCACACTAAAACTTACCCTAATCCTAATAGTAAACCTAAGCCTAACCCTCAACCTCAACCTAACGCACAACCTAACCCTAACCCTAACACTAACCCTCACCCTAACCCTATACCCTAACCCTCAAACTAACCCTAACCCTCACTCTCACCCTCACCCTCAGCCTAAACCTAAGGCTAACACTAACCCTAAACCTAACCCTCACACTCACCCTAACCCTAAACCTAATCCCAATAATAACCCTAAACCTAATCC